>NC_068361.1:66142256-66362256 GCF_020536995.1 Dreissena polymorpha | reverse complement strand
AACTGATGTTGTTTCAATCATTTTCCTTCTGTTTGTTTTCAATAGCTGGCAAATTGGCTACTTTATTATTCTTGCACAACTTGCAACAACCCCCTGCTATGTAGCAAGACAAGGATCCGAGCCACGTCATAGCCGTCACCACGCAACCAAGAACCGCGACCGACAGAAAACACGGACAACATAGACACCCTTCTACGTGTTTATCTTTGCAAATTTCGTCTTGCTCTCGCATCTTCTTATCCAAACTGATGTCAGACGCGGTTAGCGGCTTATCACCACGTTTATACACTGCGCAACAATGTATACATCCGTACCCTAAATAGGCGCACGGACACGTTAAAAACGCCTCCGGGGCTGCATTGAAGTTATCCTCGGCCATTTGTAAACACCCATCGCTGTTACATTCTGCAAAAGACATCCTATTATTTAGTTTAAACTCATTTATTTAAAATCGGTTCCTAATACACTAATACAATACTAACACAGAATACGGATTGTTTTATAGATATTTAAAGTTGACTGAAAATTGGGATACAGGAGTTGAACATTCAATACCTTAAAAGGGTTATAAACTTAACTGGAGGTATATAAGACATTAAGTGGTAATCGATATAAACTAATCGGTGACCACTTTATTCAATTGACAATCCCATAATCGATAAATTGACCGCCGCCATATTGGCTATCACGTGACCAAAGCCGCCAACTTGGTACTGAAGAATTTGAAAAATAACAGCGTTCTACATGGGGGACATCACGGACTCTGGATGAGACGAATATGAAACGGGACCGTATCGGCAAATATCTTGTCGTAACTTAGTCACGTGACCGGTAGCTATCGATTAGCGTACATCGAAGCGCCGAGGTTATACATTTTGATGTACCCACTTACGTCTTTTTAAATTATACCCTCATTTCTCGGCCGATTTTGACAAATTTTATATCATTAGAAAGCCTACGTTACGTAGTTTTCAGATATATAAATATATATTATGTTTTTCTTCTGATTTCGACAGCCCGGCGAGATAAAACTTTAACTTTTGCAAATATCACACCGTTGTAGAATCTAGATTTACGGTTGACATGTTCGCACTTTATACTTTACTTTATTCCTTATTTACTTTCGTTTTTAAACTCTTTTTTCTATCGTATACAGAATTATATTCTCCTAAGCAAGATGTAGTTTTAAAAACTGAACTCCAAATATAAACGCTACAAATCGGTATAAAGTACGAACATGTTAACCGTAAATCTAGATTCTAAAACGGTATATTTGCAAAAGTTAAAGTTATAACTCGCCGGGCTGCCCAAATCAGAAGAAAAACTGCATATATATTTATATGTCTGTTTCCATTCTGACGCCATTACATGATGATTGAGGTAAAAATGTAGCCTCTAGTGTTCACACGATTTAATTAAGATTTGACCTAGTGACCTTGTTTTCAAACGACATGACACGTATTCAAACTTGTGTGAGATATCACAAAAACAATCATTCTGACCAAGTTTCATGAAGATTTGGCGACAAATATTACCTCTAGAGTGTTCACAAGGTTTTCCTATTATTTAACTAGTGACCTAGTTTTTGACCCGACGTGACATATTTTCGAGCTCGTTCGAGAATTTATCAAGAAAATCATTCTTACGAAGTGTCTTAAAGATTTTTTTAAGAAATGTGACATCTAACCCTCAGCAGGGCTCGAACCAGTGACCCCTAGAATTCTGGAATAAAAGCCAATTAGACCGCTCGGCTATCCTACTAAGTATGTATGACAGTCGTATTTTAAACTTTAAATAAGCAATCTTTGTAGTTTCACAAAATTAAACGACAACAACAGAACTCTCCAATTTATTCAATCGTTTCGCGTTGCAACGCTTTATAATTTTTAGGTTTTTAAATCGTCAAAAGATGCATATAATGGCTATATTAGAGCATGGTAAATGTACAGTATTACTGTTTCCTCACAAATATCATAACTAAAACGAATAATGCGATTCTGAAACAAATTTTTTAAATTTTGTCAATTTACCAAAACGTGAAAAGGCCCCTTTAAGGTCTTCTTTTAACATATTTTTTCGTAATTTTAGCTATTTTAGTTACTTTATTTATTTATATTATTTATTTGTTTACTCATTTATTTATTATTTGTTCATTCACGTAGTAATGTATTAAATTATTTATTTATTTATTGCCACCAATTATAAACAATTAAATAAAAAGACAAGAAAATGTCATTAAGACAGATAATTTTACCTTCAGAACAATTCAATTCCTCCCGCTCTTCCGTCATTTCCGATTCACACTTTTTATTCAAAATAACTAAATAAATACATAAAATGTTATTGTTCGTGTTTTTAAAGGTATATACTTGGAGTGCATGGAATGAATCAAATAGTTTAACATATCCCTATCTGTTCCATCAAAGCGGTAATATGATACTAGTATTCGATCGACAGTTCGATATACATAATTACGAAACGGCTCATTGGAAAAGATAATTTAAATTATGAACTTCCCGCTTGTCAAACACTTCAAATATCGCATTAAATGTAATTCGATACCTTAACCATAGCAGCATGAATTTTCCTGGCTTTTTTCCAAACCGACTATAGCACAATTTGAAAAGTTTGATTTATAGGATGTTTTACGCTGTTTGTAACACTGTTTCATTCATATTGAGGGCAACATTACACTTAACTCAGGCGCACCTGGTACGAAATGCACCAGACGACTTTCAAACATATAATATGAAAGTAAAAAAAGCTATTTACAAGTGCTGGTTTATACAATATTAGCTGTTGAAAACTTGCGAAAAAAAAAATTAGAAATTGCCTTATGTCTTATAACTTTCAAACGTTGTCTGATGCAAACCGCAAAAATGCGTCTGCAAGCACCTAAGAGTTAACAATAAGACTCTAACCCATTACCGACCGTTACGAGATTTTACCCCAAAAAAATCATTCGACTTTAGAAATTATTGTGGGAAAGGAGAAATTGCTAAACAGTTTCTCCTTTACCGACAATGATTTCTTCCCTACCAAAACAATTTCTTCGTATTATTTTACAATTTCAATTGTCGTCTGTAACATCTTTCAATGTGGATCAATCCAGAAAGTGTCGTTCGGTAAAGAGCTGTCTTAACCAATAGGAACTCCGCCAGTGATAGACCCCTTTCACATTTTTATCTCCCATGTCGCGTACTTTTCCAAAGATGTACGGAATTTCCTTTCCTGCAATCGATTGGCATTAGATTCTTCGGTATCGGAGAAATACATGCATTTTAGCACTCGTCAGACTTAAATCAAATCGAATGGACAATTATGACTAAAAAGAAATGTGCAATTTTCGGTGTACCATGTACACTAAGTAAATTTACATGGTTGGGCGAATTCTTCAAAACAGATCAAAACGAACAATACAGGGGGAAAAAATCTTAAAGTTCTTTAAGTTCTTAAAGTTCAAAGTTCATAGTTTATAACAATTGGGCACTTCATATATTAATAAGTTTTATTTTAAATTTAATAGATATATTTAAAAAATAATGAAAACACGTACGAAACGTATTATTTTATAAAAATGTATCATACAGTAGAGTTAGCGATTGTGTTCCGCAAGGTTGCGATTAATAGCGATTGCGTTTTTAACCGTTTTAAACCGTTGTTAAGCGTTTGTTTGCGCTTATTTCACTGCGCATGCATAGCGATGACAACCGATAAAAAGGCGGGGCTTATGTGAATTGGTTTTGGTTCTTTTTCTTCTTCTTCCCATTAATTGCATTAATCGACGCAATTTGACTATTCAATGAGTCTTGGGCCTGGGTAGAACCAGTACTTGGTATCCCACAGTGGGGATCGAACTCATGACCTCCCGATCGCTAGGCGTACTTCATATTCATTGCACCGCCGCGATATTCAACCAATGTCTTTACAAATCTTTACATATCATTAACCCCCCCCCCTATTCCCAGAGCGCGGCTCATATATATCTGATTAACAATCCATGGAACGGCTCATATATATCTGATTAACAATCCATGGAACGGCTCATATATATCTGATTAACAATCCATGGAACGGCTCATATATATCTGATTAACAATCCATGGAACGGCATATATATCTGATTAACAATCCATGGAACGGCTCATATATATCTGATTAACAATCAATGGAGCGGCTCATCAATATCTGATTAACAATCCATGGAATTGATATCAATGTAGCAATGCGACCCTTCACATCCGTGTTTATGAATGCACAATGAACATTAATGTGTCTGCTCATACATTTCATCTGCGTTGCATCTTTTGAGACATATTGCTGAAAATAAATGAGCCGTGCTCTGTGAAAAGGGGGTTTAATGCATGTGCGTAAAGTGTCGTCCCAGATTAGCATGTGCAGTCCGCGCAGGCTTATCATGGACTGCACTTTCTGCCTTAACTGCATTTTTGCTCAGAAGAGACTTTCTCCAGACAAAATATCATAAAAGCGGAACAAAGTAGTCCCTGATTAGCCTGTGCGGACTGCACAGACTGATGAGGGACGACACTTTACGCACATGCATTAAACCCTCTTTTCACAGAGCGGGGCTCAAATGTTTGATGCAAGAGACAGGATATGTTCTTTTAAATGTCATTTTCTTACACTTTTCTGAACTTTTGTCAAGTTTTGGCAAAAATTCGTCCACCATGGATGGATTTGGAAATAACTAAGCAAACGTGATCGGAATGATTGGAACAGTGCGTACAAGATCCACACCCAAATGTCAAGGTATAGTTCAAGGTAAAAGCTTAGCTGTACGTGATCTATCTTCATTTTACCTTTATGGATCATCCACTTTGTCTTACATTAAATGAGTATCAAATACCATAGCAAAAATGGCATAAATTGTGCCAAGGAGTGCCCATGTTCTTAGGTCAAAGGTCAGGGTCACAAGCCAAGGTCAATTGTCAACAGATGAAGTGAACGAACATTCTTTAAAACGGCGTATTAAAGGGCGGCATGTGCGTTCTTGTTTTTAATCTCGATGAAAACAAAACTCAACCACCATGGCCTTCTTAGCAGTCGAACTCAATCACCGTGGTCTTCTTAGTAGTCGAACTCAATCACCGTGGTCTTCTTAGTAGTCGAACTCAATCATCGTGGTCTTCTTAGAAGTCATCCGCGGCAGCCAATTGTATAAAGCTGGATATGTTTAGCAAATTCAAAAGATAGCCTATATTTGAATAAATATAACCAAAGTCAAATACTTTGGCTAAATCATATCCAAAACTTAACCGAAACGTGTACCTGCTCGGATAACAATATTTTATAGAATCGCTCACCAAAAAAGATATCCTATAATTGAAGATAACCAAAAATTATCCACTGCAGAAGAGTTTTCAAGATTTATACAATTGTGTGCCAGCAACTTAAAAGGCAATTGTTAGTACGGCGGTAACGTTTAAAAAAAATAAAACATAGAAAGTACTTAATTTTTAGGATAATGTTCGTATAAAAGTGCAACAATTTTTTTATACAAACGCCTTCTGACGACTTAGAAGCAAACATCACTTGAAAACCACGAGACAAAATGATACTTTTGCTGATAACGACCAAGTTATTCTTTTATCTCATTTTGTTCCAACTTCAATTTTATTATTACATATCTGGTCATAAAGAGTATTGCTGAATTTGTAAAAAAAATCATCACACCAGAAATCAGAAGTTCTCAGTAGTGAAAAACGTCATTTGCTGCTCAAAACAAGCTATTTCCAATTTTTGTCAAAATGGTTTTTATAATTATCAAATTGATACAGTCCTTTGTTAATAATTTGCTTTTGCTGTCTGTGAAAATGTTGACCAGTTTCAAACTACCCAATTGTCCATGTGCTATCATGCCCTAAGGTTATAACAAACAATAATGTTCAGCTCTATGAAACATTAAATTTATCCAGCTCACACATGTTTAAATGCCAACAATTGTTGACATTTTAGCCTTTACAGTCATGATGGACGACATCATCTGCTGATTTGAACATTACAATATAATTGATATGCACTTTTTAAATATATATTAGAACATTATATTTCATGCTATATTCAATTTAGCATGGAAAAGGTTGTATAGCATTAGGTCCAGATCATAATGTCAGCATATCACAATCTAATGTAACGTGCTTTGCGATGTTTATGTGATGGCTTTTGTGGAAATTTATTGTGACAACTTTATTGCAGACAGCTTAAATACTGACGACATTAGATATCAATCGATGGCCATTTGAGCACCTTAATTCTCATCATGAGGAATTTCTCCCTTTCTGTCAAAATGAAAACTCTGCTGCTTCTACATTAACTCATTCGCGTCTGTTACTCTTTACAGCAGATGACTTTAAATAAGTTTTACGAAAAAGCAGTTAGAGATTTAGACAGCACTTTAGATCAATCAAGATTGATGTTTAATATATCACTAGCTCTTGAAACATTTTTGCAAAAGGAGAAATTAATGTCTGCACAAATGCGTCTGAACGCACCACAAGGTTCTGCGTAGCGGCCTATACGCAGATTACACAGGTGCCTACACATCGTTTCGAAAATTTGAAACATTAAATGTCAAAAAATACATTTTAAAATAAAAAAAGAATTATACCAGTATAAAACAAATCCTTGCTTTACGACCTTTGTGCTGAATATTCTTTTAAAACAGTATGGCAAAGGGGAGAAATTGCACGTGACGAGCAATTTCTTCTTTACCCACAATATTTTATAGAGCAGCAGAGATCTGTTACGTTCATGCACGCCCGGACACTCCATCAGACTGCCTACGTACACAAGCTTAGTTTAAACGTATTTATTCATTTCGTAATCATACAATTCAATACATTGTTACAAAGTATAAATTCATGGATAAGAAAACAAGCGTAAAGCTTATATTAATTCTTTTCCATGGCGAAGTTGACTCATATACGTTTTGCATTTATGCGGCCACAATAACATGGATGCGCTCACGTATTTGTTAGAATTGTGATAAGATCGGGTTCACAGTTAAAACGGAATCATGGTAGTGTTATATGTCATGCAAACGAAATGGATATTTAATTAAGAAGGTAATGAGGCGTAGTGTCACAGAGGCCCCTACAAGGGTCGGGTCAGCGTCCACAGCAGCATCGCTCTACGAGTCAAGTCGTTTAGTTGCTTCAATAAACTGCTGGACACGAAAAAATAATATAGTGTTTTCCTGATAGTTTAAATGTTAGTCATCACTAAGTACACAACCTTAATGGTCTAGCTACGCCCCTGATAGTTAATGGCGGAGCATATGAAGCATGATCTTCACAAAGGCTCGCCGACGCGCACAATGAAACACAATCAGAGTGTCCGCTTTGTTTGAATCGGACACTTCTAATAAATCGAATCGGAATATATCTTCTCTATTGGGCAAAAAGTACACCGGTAACTTCCTTTGGAGAAGACTACAGTCAAGGAACTGTAGAAGTCGAACGGAGATGTTCACAATCGCATTGTTCGTAGATTGGTTATCCGGCTCGACCATTAAACCGTCGGTTTTAGATTGACGGAGCACATGGTATAGGCTATTCTTCAGCATGTAACTTGTAACGCAATCGCCAGCTTCAAATAACGAGAATTTATCGTGGGTTGCATCTGGATCTATCAGAGGTAAGATGTCCTTGTGGCGTAGCAGCTTGCAAAGACGGTAACTTTCTCTAAAATGCTCAGGTAGCGACAAATGTCTGCTGCAGAACAGGAAATTCTCATTACCGTATCGGACAGGTGATACGGGTTTTGTAATAGTAACAAACACCCTTCTGATCGAATCTCGTCTGTCATCATGTCGATGGCATTGACATCCGTGTTAGATGGCCACCATCCGTGTTTACGTACCGCCGGTACGAGATCTATGCTGATTTCCTCGTCTATATATGAGCATCCCACCCAGCGTACTTTGAGTGTGAACACAGGTCGATCATACTCTTCAAAATGGCGTATTTCCCCATTAAAGTAAATCTGTTCGCCTGATCACATGGGCTTATTCACGACTATTCGTCGGAGCAACTTGCCAAACACACATCGGACCTCTGTGGCACTACATTTCTGGTTTGAGTCAAAGAACGCACTAAACTCTGGTGGGATTTCTCCATGTGCCTTTAACTCCGCGAAACCTTTATGCTTCGTGACTTCTTCGATATCACACATCTCTGCAAACCTGTCGAGACAAAAGACGAAGGCGAATTCATTCGGATCACCGACTTTTGTTCCTTCTTCGCTACTGCCAGTTCGAAAGAGTGTGCATTCGAACCGTTTGTCAATTTCTCCAAGTGAGCTGCAAATTTTCTGAGCAAGTCTGACGATGGTTTCTTTGATAACGAAGCTTTCGGGTCCATTCCGAGCGCCACCGTAATTTGGATTGTTAAGGAGATGACATAATTCTTCGGCACTCTTTGGTTTATTCACGATGTAGGAAAGGTCTTCGGCTTGCATTACATCATTAAAATGAACTTCATTTAGTTTCTTTAGTTTTATGTAGACTTCATGCATGCCAAATATATCTGAACTGGTTTGTCCGATCCTGTTCATTGCATAAGGATCCACATCTTGTCTTATTAAATCATCTCTTATGTCATCTCTTCCAAGTAACGCTGCATAATGTAGTGCCGTTGATCCGTGGACATCAGAACATTGGATGATGTCTGGGCGAAGTTTGGGAAGGTTAAGGTCCATCAGTTGTTTGTAATTGGGCATCGTGATTGCTGTATGAAGTAGACTTCTCCCCCACCGATCTCTGGCATAGACGTCGGCCCCGTGTGCAAAACAATGGCGGATAAGATCAACATCATTGGATACGAATAAAGAATTTCTTCCGAATATATCTGCATCGCCAATGTCTGCACCACTGTCAATAAGTTGTTTAAATACTTCAATATCACTGCTGGTTTGTTGGTCAATTATCTCTTTCTCCTCGGAACATAAGAATTGTTTATCCATGATTCTCGGTATGACAAACAACTTTGCTGCGACTTTATGTACAGAACTGATCTGTAAATGGTCCGCAATGTTCACGTTACATCCGTGTTCGATCAGTACACGGAGAAGAGTTACACTCGGTTCATGGCAAGAAAGCAGCTCCATTAGTGGCGTGTAGCCGTACACATTCTTTCGATTAATGACATCTCTTACAGCATCCTTAGGCATACTCCCTAGACAATCAAGCAACTCCTCTTGAACATCTTCCAAACTTTTGGAGTCACAACTTCGTGCGATCTCATGAAGCTCGGTGCTGCCTTCATCATCTGTGTCCCGTTTAGCGGATGCCATGATGTTTAGATTAGACCCTTAAAACATAAAATAGTAATCAGTGAGTTGTCTCTAATGAACAGTTCTTATAAAATTGAGGACTGCAGTGGAAGGGACTCGGAACAAATTATAAGATGTTTAGTTTGTGAATATATTGATAATAACTGTACGGTGTAATACGCCGTTTTATATTTATACTTGTTCATGTTAGATCGAGACGAATTGTTCCCGAATTCCAAACCAATTCTTGACAATCAATAAGCAGATTAAGTAATCATTGACACAGAAAAAACATATGCAGCATAAGTAAACATTTCCAAAGTCGTGAACTCCTACCCCCACCCCCAAAGTCCGAAATGGTCCTCTTTTACGATATTGATGTTAAAGCGAGATTATACGATTTTTGTATGTGTTAATTGTAAGAGCTCTATATTGATAAAAATATGCTACAATAACACAAAATAGGCGAGAAAAATTATACATTAAAGACGCATTTATTAAAATGCAGAAAAGACAAATTATAGCGCCCCGAGCCGATTGTGACGAAGATATTTCGTACATGTTTTCCTACAATAACCGAAACATTCGTCTTGTTATTAGGATCGGAGTTAGTGTTCGTGTGACGTATGTATATATATTGTTGCAGGAAATTAAATGATGCGTAAAACAAAATTGTGTTTTTGTGTTGTATGAACGAATCTGCACTAAAACTAAATTAAGATTCAAATCGTACATGCATGATATACATGCTGGTGAATTCGACTGAACGGACATATTCTAATTTCAGAATTTAATATCTGGCCTATTTAGCATTTTCGACACATGTTCTCCATAACTTTTATTTTGATTTATATTGAAATATATGTATAATATTTTTTAGACATATTGTATAAATTCATAAATATTTGACAAACTCGTATAATCTCGCTTTAAGTATGGAGCTAGTGCTTGATCACCAGTTCTCATGAACCGCCATACGCACTTTATAAACCTTTCGTTTGTGACATGCAATAAAAACGTTATCTAGATTATGTATATGTGTGCAATATATCATGACACAACCCAGAACAAACCAGTTATGGGTGCCTTTACCCATTATCCCAATACGAAACATGAAAACTATTTTCCGAAAATATGGATTGCTCTTTAAATCCGATGGCAAAGCTAAATATTACAAAATGATTTCCTTTTGTCAAGTTCATGCAAATATGGTCATATTTTGTCCGGAACATTAAATGCTTAAGTTTCTGCTAAGGAATGTTGATACAACAATAGCATGACCTTTGTTAATATTTCCTTTAATTCATATCGAGCTTACGCTATAAATCCATATCATATATATAGAATGGCATTTATAAAATATAATTATTATTTCTTGTAACTATTTGTAAACATAACTCCAAATAGAGATTATTTAATCAATATCTTATTTAAACAATGGCCATAAAAGCATGGAGTCTTTAGATATTAAGATAAATGTTTCTCTCTGATTGTGAGAAAACGTTAAGCGAAAGGGGGAATTGCTAATGGAAAGCAAGTTCTCTTTGTACCACATTATTTTACAGAGTATTCACTGCTCAACAGAAATATAGAAGCCATTAGGATTTAACAGAAGATAAACTATACATAGTATACTATCGTATCTTAAACATTTTCATATTACATATTCCGTCTGACGCCTTTTCAGCAGACGACATTAAAAAACCCTTGAGACATGTTGTCACCTTCATAATAAAACTGACTTTCATAAATGTTTTCTTCTTTTGAAAGTGGTGGTTTTAAAGTCGGCATTTAAACATTTATTCAAACATCGAAGTGGTTAACAAACATGTATTTATAATGTAAATATTTGTATCTTTTGTATATTAATAACCAATATAATCTGTGTTTTGAATAAATTCGCATTTCTTCCAAAAGAACGCAACTTCATTTTTTGCAAGCTAAAATTGCGTCCTTTTAGGAGAAACCCGACATTAAATGTACAATTGTAAGCTGGATAGAAGGACACGGATTTAAACAGACACGTAATCTCTTCATCATCAAATAATTGAAGAATCGTGTCATTTCTGAATTGGTCTGGAGTCAATCCATTTCATGAACCGAACAATACGTCATCGCCGTGAAGACGATGACATTTTACACGCGTTTGCTGATGGGCCAATATTGATATAAAAACTAAAACTGAAACTCAACTGCTGCGTGGAAATCCGTGAGCTAAGAATTAATCAGAAGTTCGACAAAGTCTTAATAATTTAATGATGGTATAGTTTATCGTATAATTTCAACGATATACTGAATGTAAAAATGTCCCAAAAGTATAAAAAAAATACCTTTTAAATTCCGATTTCCAACACGTAAGTCGCTCCGTGTCTCCCACGTACTGTTATCTAAATAACACAACAGCATAATTATGCAGGTCTGATTTCGGCGTGATGTAAAACTCCAATATTGCGCCGTATATAGAGACCCACGTATTACTACCCTCGAAGATCGCCTGCTTTAAAATGCAAAATGTCTGCTATCTATAATAATTAAATGAAAGGCATTTAATTTCGCCCGTGCTCAAGCATATCACTGGTCTTGATCGAAAAAAAGCGCAACTTCAGCTAGAGACAAAATTGAGTTACGTCCTTTCATATTGAACATTTCACCCATAACTCCATATAGATTTGTTTTAACCCATTACCAAACGACACATTCTGGACTATCCCAAATTGAAAGAGGTCGTAGACGACAATAAAAACTATTAGAGTGTAGAGAAATCGATTTGTCAGTGTATAAATCATGGTGATCAAGGGAGAAATTGCTCACTTTTAGCAAAGTCTCCTTGTATCACGTTGATTTCTAGAGTCGTCAGCAACACTCGTAAAATCTCGTAATCGTTTGGTTAAGTGTTTACATGTTTGTTTGTTTGGGTTTTTTTTTGTTTGAGGTTTTTACGCCGTCTGCAACAATGTTTAAGTTATATCTCAGCGACAGTTCACGTATTCATGATGCCTGGGTTGCAAACCAGTAATAGTGTCGCAAACTGCGATAAATTATACCTTGGGTGTGGTTGCTGGATAGGATATCTGATATTGTTCGAGAGAGAGAGTTTGTTTGTTTAAGATTAAATGTGCTCTGTTGTGAGAGAGATGACCTTTTCGGGTTGTTTTATGTTGTGAATGTTGATAAGTGTGGGTCTGTTTGGGGATTGTGGAAAAAATTGTAGTAAGAATTTAGACTTTAAAGAAGTAACATTGAAACATTTTATTGTGGAAATAACTAAATATTCAGTGTTAAAGTACATAAGTAATAAAGGGTATAAAACGGCGAAATATAACCGTCTTGGTATGGACGTCGCCATCTTGACTATCACGTGATTATCCCCTCTGAGCAGAGATCTGTAATTTTTAAATCGATACTTTTATGCATGCCCGGACACTCCATCAGACTGCCCACGTACACAACCTTGATGGTCTAGCTACGCCCCTGATAGTTAATGGCGGAGCATATGAAGCATGATCTTCACAAAGGCTCGCCGACGCACACAGTGAAACGCAATCAGAGTGTTCGCTTCGTCTAAATCGGAAACTTCTGAGAACTCGAATCGGAATATATCTTCTCTATTGGGCAAAAAGTACACCGGTAACTTCCTTTGGAGAAGACTACAGTCAAGGAACTGTAAAAGTCGAACGGACATGTTCACAATCGCATTGTTCGTAGATTGGTTATCCGGCTCGACCATTAAACCGTCGGTTTTAGATTGACGGAGCACATGGAATAAGCTATTCTTTAGCATGTAACTTGTAACGCAATCGCCAGCTTCAAATAACGGGAAGTGATCGTGGGTTGCGTCTGGATCTATCTGAGGCATGATGTCCTTGTGGCGTAGCAGCTTGCAAAGACGATAACTTTCTCTATAATACTGGGGTAGCGATTTCATCAGACAAATGTCTGCTGCAGAGCATGAAATTCTCATTACCGTATCGGACAGGTGATACGGGTTTTGTAATAGTAACAAACACCCTTCTGATCGAATCTCGTCTGTCATCATATCGATGGCATTGAAATCCGTGTTAGATGGCCACCATCCGTGTTTACGTACCGCCGGTACGAGATCCATGCTGATTTCCTCGTCTATATATGAGCATCCCACCCAGCGTACTTTGAGTGTGAACACGGGTCGATCATACTCTTCAAAATGGCGTATTTCCCCATTAAAGTAGATCTGTTCGCCTGCCCACATGGCCTTATTCATGACTATCCGTCGGAGCAACTTGCCAAACACACATCGGACCTCTGTGGCACTACATTTCTGGTTTGAGTCAAAGAACGCACGAAACTCTGGTGTGATTTCTCCATGTGCCTTTAACTCTGCGAAACCTTTATGCTTCGTGACTTCTTCGATATCACACATCTCTGCAAACCTGTCGAGACAAAAGACGAAGTCGAATTCATTCGGATCACCGACTTTTGTTCCTTCTTCGCTACTGCCAGTTCGAAAGAGTGTGCATTCGAACCGTTTGTCAATTTCTCCAAGTGAGCTGCAAATATTCTGAGCCAGTCTGACGATGGTTTCTTTGATAACGAAGCTTTCGGGTCCATTCCGCGCGCCACCGTAATTTGGATTGTTAAGGAGATGACATAATTCTTCGGCACTTTTTGGTTTATTCACGATGTAGGAAAGGTCTTCGGCTTGCATTGCATCATTAAAATGAACTTCATTTAGTTTCTTTAGTTTTATGTAGACTTCATGCATGCCAAATATATCTGAACCGGTTTGTCCGACCCTGTTCCTTGCACAAGGATTCACACATTGTCTTATTAAATCATCTCTTATGTCATCTCTTCCAAGTAACGCTGCATAATGTAGTGCCGTTGATCCGTGGACATCAGAACATTGGATGATGTCTGGGCGAAGT
This sequence comes from Dreissena polymorpha, assembly GCF_020536995.1. NCBI lineage: Eukaryota > Metazoa > Mollusca > Bivalvia > Myida > Dreissenidae > Dreissena > Dreissena polymorpha. The sequence goes on along the minus strand of NC_068361.1, from coordinate 66,348,061 downwards.
TTGGGAAGGTAAATGTCCATCAGTTGTTTATAATTGGGCATCGTGATTGCTGTATGGAGTAGACTTCTCCCCCACCGATCTCTGGCATTGACGTCGGCCCCGTGTGCAAAACAATGGCGGATAAGATCAACATCATTGGATACGAATAAAGAATTTCTTCCGAATATATCTGCATCGCCAATGTCTGCACCACTGTCAATAAGTTGTTTAAATACTTCAAGATCACTGCTGGTTTGTTGGTCAATTATCTCTTTCTCCTCGGGACATAAGAATTGTTTATCCATGATTCTCGGTATGACAAACATCTTTGCTGCGACTTTATGTACAGGACTGATCTGTAAATGGTCCGCAATGTTCACGTTACATCCGTGTTCGATCAGTACACGGAGAAGAGTTACACTCGGTTCATGGCAAGAAAGCAGCTCCATTAGTGGCGTGTAGCCGTACACATTCTTTCGATTAATGACATCTCTTACAGCATCCTTAGGCATACTCCCTAGACAAACAAGCAACTCCTCTTGAACATCTTCCAAACTTTTGGAGTCACAACTTCGTGCGATCTCATGAAGCTCGGTGCTGCCTTCATCATCTGTGTCCCGTTTAAAGGATGCCATGATGTTTAGATTAGACCCTTAAAACATAAAATAGTAATCAGTGAGTTGTCTCTAATGAACAGTTCTTATAAAATTGAGGACTGCAGTGGAAGGGACTCGGAACAAATTATAAGATGTCTAGTTTGTGAATATATTGATACGGTGTAACACGCCGTTTTAAATTTATACTTGTTCATGTTAGATCGATACGAATTGTTCCCGAATTCCAAACCAATGCCTGATTAACATAAGGACAATCAATAAGCAGATTAAGTAATCATTGACACAGAAAAAACATATGCAGAATAAGTAAACATTTCCAAAGTCGTAAACTCCTACCCCCACTCCCAAAGTCCGAAATGGTCCTCTTTTACGATATTGATGTTAAAGCGGGATTATACGATTTTTATATGTGTTAAATTTTAATAGCTCTATATTGATAAAAATATGCTACAATAACACAAAATAGGCGAGAAAAATTATACATTAAAGACGCATTTATTAAAATGCAGAAAAGACAAATTATAGCGCCCCGAGCCGATTGTGACGAAGATATTTCGTACATATTTTCCTACAATAACCGAAACATTCGTCTTGTTATTAGGATCGGAGTTAGTGTTCGTGTGTCGTATGCATATATATTGTTGCAGGAAATTAAATGATGCGTAAAACAAAACTGTGTCTTTGTGTTGTATGAACGAATCTGCACTAAAACTAAATTAAGATTCAAATCGTACATGCATGATATACATGCTGGCGAATTCGACTGCACAGACATATTCTAATTTCAGAATTTAATATCTGGCTTATTTAGCATTTTCGACACATGTTCTCCATAACTTTTATTTTGATTTATATTGAAATATATGTATAATATTTTTTACACATATTGTATAAATTCATAAATATTTGACAAAATCGTATAATCTCGCTTTAAGTATGGAGCTAGTGCTTGATCACCAGTTCTCATGAACCGCCATAAGCACTTTATAAACCTTTCGTTTGTGACATGCAATAAAAACGTTATCTATATTATGTATATGTGTGCAATATATAATGACACAACCCAGAACAAACCACTTATGGGTGCCTTTACCCATTACCCCAATACGAAACATGAAAACTATTTTCCGAAAATATGGATTGCTCGTTAAATCCGATGGCAAAGCTAAGTATTACAAAATGGTTTCCTTTTGTCAAGTTCATGCAAATATGGTCATATTTTGTCCGCAACATTGAATGCTTAAGTTCCTGCTAAGGAATGTTGATACAACAATAGCATGACCTTTGTTAATATTTCCTTTAATTCATATCGAGCTTACGTTATAAATCCATATCATATATAGAAGGGCATTTATAAAATATAATTATTATTTCTTGTAACTATTTGCAAATATACTCCAAATAGAGATTATTTAATCAATATCTTATTTAAACAATGGCCATAAAAACATGTAGTCTTTAGATTTTAAGATAAATGTTTCTCTCTGATTGTGAGAAAAACGTTAAGCGAAAGGGGGAATTGCTAATGAAAAGCAAGTTCTCTTTGTACCACATTATTTTACAGAGTATTCACTGCTAAACAGAAATATAGAAGCCATTACGATATAACAGAAGATAAACTATACATAGTATACTATCGTATCTTAAACATTTTCATATTACATATTCCGTCTGACGCCTTTTCAGCAGACGACATTCAAAAACCTTGAGACAGGCTGTCACCTTCATAATAAAACTGACTTTCATAAATGTTTTCTTCTTTTGAAAGTGGTGGTTTTAAAGTCGGCATTTAAACATTTATTCAAACAACGAAGTGGTTAACAAACATGTTTTTATAAATCCGTGAGCTAAGAATTAATCCGAAGTTCGACAATGTCTTAATAATTTAATGATGGTATAGTTTACCGTATAATTTCAACGATATGCTGAATGTAAAAATGTCCCAAAAGTATAGAAAAAATACCTTTTTAATTCCGATTTCCAACACGTAAGTCGCTCCGTGTCTCCCACGTACTGTTATCTTACTAACACAACAGCATAATTATGCAGGTCTGATTTCGGCGCGATGTAAAACTCCAATATTGCGCCGTATATAGAGACCCACGTATTACTACCCTCGAATATCGCCTGCTTGAAAATGCAAAATGTCTGCTATCTATAATAATTAAATGAAAGGCATTTAATTTCGCCCGTGCTCAAGCATATCACTGGTCTTGATCGAAAAAAGCGCAACTTCAGCTAGAGACAAAATTGAGTTACGTCCTTTTATATTGAACATTTCACCCATAACTCCATATAGATTTGTTTAGCCCCATTACCAAACGACACATTCTGGACTATCCCAAATTGAAAGAGGTCGTAGACGACAATAAAAACTATTGGATTGTGGAGAAATCGATTTGTCAGTGTATAAATCATGGTGATCAAGGGAGAAATTGCTCACTTTTAGCAAAGTCTCCTTGTATCACGTTGATTTCTAGAGTCGTCAGCAACACTCGTAAAATCTCGTAATCGTTTGGTTAAGTGTTTACATGTTTGTTTGTTTGGGGTTTTTTTTGTTTAAGTTTTTTACGCCGTCTTCAACAATGTTTAAGTTATATCTCAGCGACAGTTCACTTATTCATGATGCATGGGTTGCAAACCAGTAATAGTGTCGCAAACTGCGATAAATTATACCTTGGGTGTGGTTGCTGGATCGGATATCTGATATTGTTCGAGAGAGAGAGAGTTTTTGTTTGTTTAAGATTAAATGTGCTCTGTTGTGAGAGAGATGACATTTTCGGGCTGTTTTATGTTGTGAATGTTGATAAGTTTGGGTCTGTTTGGTGATTGTGGAAAAAATTGTAGTAAGAATTTAGACTTTAAAGATGTAACATTGAAACATTTTATTGTGGAAATAACTAAATATTCAGTGTTAAAGTAAAAACTGGTTATATTGGAATATAATGAAACTTGTGTCAAAATAAAAATAAAACACGATCTAAATATTAATAAAGTGTTGTGTTATTAATGAACTTAGTGAATAAATTATATACAGTCCTAACAGTTATTCTAATAGAACAATCGGAAAAAACTCGCTACAACTAGCTAGGGACAAGTGCCTTGCCCAATACCACTCCACCGTGATCGGGAATCGAGCCCTGATCTCCCAGGTGAGAGTCCGGCGCCTTAACCACTCGGCCACGGAGGATCCCCGTTTACATGTTTGTAGCCAGATGCTTAGACATGTATTGGGAAAAATGCTTGTTACAAGCAACTCAGGACTATGTCGTAATTGTCTACCAATTTCCTTAATCGAATTGCTACTTTCTCTTAGTGGCAGTTGTCGTCTTCTGGTGCTTTCAATTTGGACAAGTCTCAAATATCCACATGCTTACACTCCTTGGTGCCCGCAGGCGCATTTTTGCGTGTGGCAGCATACCATATGTTTAAAACTTTGTTACGAAAAGGGGGATATTGCTTAGAATGAGCAATTTCTCCTTTTCCATTAAGGTTTTAAATGTTAAATGATTTGTAAAACAGCATATGTAAAATGCTATCTGTAAACTGATATAATTGAATAAAAAGTCGTCTGCTGCTATATTGTATCAGCTACAAATGGGATAAAGGGTTAAGATATTTACGAACACGTAGGTTAATTTTTTTTTCCCTGCAGATTATAGTTTGTACCTGTGCGACCGCCAGCATTTCAAAATATCGACACACAATTTCCCCTTTGTCACATTGTTTGCCATCGACTATTTATACATAAACCCGAACAGTCGAAAACATTATATTTTGCGTTGATCCTTTAAAAGCAATCCTTTTGAAAATGAATAACTTAATGGATAGAATCGGATTTATTCGCTATCGTGTGAAAGATCGGTGAGCAAGCTGTAAATATTGCAATTCTGATCTCTCACTTGATTCACGAATTGGAATCTGTGATTCAAAATGAACAAATATTTAAAATAACAACTGAATATTAGTTTTACTTGATGCATTAACCGTTCATCAACCAATAACGAGGTTTTACTAGCTTTCTGCAGACAACTCTTTAAATCATTGTGATAAAAGAAGAAATTGTTTGAAATGAGTTATTTTTTCCTGTTATTACAATTAAGAATTGCACGCTTGACTCCGCTCATCATAGGACTCGAGCTCACGATTAGGTCTGCAAAACCCGTTTGGTTATACTAATAATAATAATAATAATAATAATAATAATAATAATAATAATAATAATAATAATAATAATAATAATTATAATAATAATAACTTTATTTTATGAAGGCAGCATTTAAGATATACAAAGAAACTTCACAGAAAAACCATTATGCATCTTACTTTCAAATGGCCTTCAAAACTAAAATCAAACCACAACATATCAAATTTACCTCATGCATATATACAAACATTCATTTTCGCAATACTATAAACTAATACTAGATCATTTAACACAGACACTCTTGATTGATAAAAAATAACAATGATTTATCTCAAATATTAGTTTTGTGCATCAAATCTAATGATGGAAGGAACTGCTTTAAATACTATATACTATCTAAAAGATATTTCTTATAGTTATATTTAAAGGACATAAGACATATATTATTTCTTATACCTATTGGTATCTTGTTCTAAATATTCCTGCTTCAATATATGTAATGAATAAAAACCGAATTATAACGAATTTTGTACTGGACCCAGTTGTTCGAAACCTGGGTAAATATTTTCAGCAACGCATTTATCCAGCCTAGTTAGTTACCCAGCTTGGATAACTTTAACCGGCGGTTAGCGCTAACCAAGGGGATAAAATAACCCAGTGGGCGAACAACTGAGTCCAGATAGATTAGTACAGCACTAACCCTTAAACAATTTATATATTTTTACAAATTGGAATAACTGTTACATTTTAGAAAACGAGCACATCATTATGAAATTCGGTAGAAACATTTTTTTAAATGGTAAACTTGCATGTTATGAGCACTTGTTCCTTATGTCACAATGGTTTCGAAAGTATTTTGTTTACAGACGTGTTAAAGCGAGTTAATGTATACTTATTGTTTTTTTTAAATAATTTCCTACAACACATCCGAATGAAACACTTATGACAAAGATACTACAGTACATGTATTTACACATGGCATGCAGAAGTTGTTTGATGTTCATGTATATGAGACACAAGCGGGTTGCCTGTTTGTATTTAGTATAGGGGCAGATCCGTTTGTGTTTAGGATAGGGGCAGATCCGTTTGTATTTAGGATAGGGGCAGATCCGGTATTTGGGAGAAGAGGGGGAGTAAAGTTATAGGTATATAGACAGAGCTCTGATTTTGGAATCCCCAAATAAGGGGTACCAAAATCAGACTTCTATTAATATATCTTTAATTACTAATGCTACAAAGTAGTCTACGTTGTTTCTAATTAGCATGATTTGACATCAATACTTTTCTTTGAGGCTGGATCCGCCAATGAAATGGGCCTCCGTTGCCTAGTGGTAAGAGCACTTCAATTGAAATCACACGGCCCCTTTTCGCACGAGATCAAGTCAAGGCTGCACCGTTTCTAATTTTAATGAGGGAAAGTCTCCAATCGTAACACTTCGTCCATCTCCGGAGTCTCCGTAAAGAGTATGCAATAAAAAGCCGGTTGGGTCCAGAGTGGTCTCCTAATAGACTTGCGTAAGGTCAATGGTTCTACCCAGATGCTTGAGGGAAAGTCTCCTGATTGACTTGCGTAAGGTCGATGGTTCTACCCAGATGCTTGAGGGAAAGTCTCCTGATTGACTTGCGTAAGGTCGATGGTTCTACCCAGATGCTTGAGGGAAAGTCTCCTGATTGACTTGCGTAAGGTCGATGGTTCTACCCAGATGCTTGAGGGAAAGTCTCCTGATTGACTTGCATAAGGTCGATGGTTCTACCCAGATGCTTGAGGGAAAGTCTCCTGATTGACTTGCGTAAGGTCGATGGTTCTACCCAGATGCTTGATCGAGCCCTGATGGGAATTTCAGTATGCGGTCTTCCTACATCACTAATGAGCCGGTCATCGTAAAATAACTTAAATAATGTTGAAACGATATTATACCCTACACAAACAAATATGTTCGTAGTTCGCTATGTCAGTAAGCACTATCGAATTAAACAGCACTGAGTCTAGTGTCACACTGAACTGTCGATGTATGGGTTAATGAACCATTTTCATGTCTAATTACAAGTTGCTTTCTTTTTAGAACTTCATCTTATCGTGCATCAGTAATCGTTCTTAGATATAACAGATGGCTAAGAAAAACTGTCCTTTACAAAAGCCTGTTCGAAAAACTCAGAATGTATGAGTTGGTCTTTCTATGACTAATTAATTTTTATTACAAACGATACGTTTATCCCTTTGTCAAAATGTTTAGTAGGTGCTCCAACAAAGAGAAAATCTAAAGAATACAGTCAGGAAAATGTATTCAAAGTTGCATATTAGAGCATAAGCATATATTTGTGTCTTTGTTTATGTTTGCATATATACACTTTGTTATTTAATTATTTTTTGAGTGTAAACAACAATAAAGTTACTCATGATCCCGAGTGTATTACACTGTTTAGTTCTCTGTTTAAAAAGGTTGAAATGTGACCATGTCACTATTTTAAAAAGTATAGCTTATCCTATCTTAGATATTAATCCGTCACTCTAATTGCTTATTTAAAGCGACTGTAACTTGATTGTATCAACAGACGACAATTGTAAATTATTGACAACCATATCGGAACATTTGACAGAAAACATTTGGACAAAGGAGAAGTTGATTATTACAAGCAATGTTCTCGCTTTATTACAATGGTTTATAATAACTTCTGATATATTAGTGTTAAAACAAAGATATATGTGGGTTATAATAAGAGAGAAAAATAAAAAGTATGGCTGACGATGTTTTGGAAACGTTTGAAACTGATGTTGTTTCAATTATTCTCCTTCTCTTTAATTGTTTTCAATATCTGGCGAATTTGCTACTTTATTGTTCTTGCAACTCTTGCAGCAACATCCTGCTATGTAGCAAGACGCGGATCCGAGCCACGTCATAACCATCCCCACGAAACCGAGAGCCGCGGCCGACAGAAAACACGGACAAAAAAAACAACCTCCGACGTGTTTATCTTGGCAAATTTTGTCTTCCTCTTGCATCTGCATATCGAAAACGATGTCATTCGCTGTTTTTGGCTGTTTTTGCTGTTCACGTAATATTTCATCTAGAACCGCGAGACAATGCTTAGTTGCGTACCAACAATATTTGCACGGACACAGAAAACACGCCTTCGGGGCTGTCTTGCAGTTATCCTCGGCCATTTGTAAACACCCATCGCTGTTACATCCTGCAAAAGACATGGAGGATATTTGTTCATGTCAGTGTATGATCGTTTGTTATTTCACGAGTTATCATAGAAAATATATTTTCACGAGTGGCGCAGCCATAGAAAATATATTTCTAACAATTTTCTATGATCACTCGGGAAATAACAAACGATCTTACACTAACATGAACACATTTTCTGTTTCTTTTATGCCCCTTTTTTCAAGAAAATAATTAACAGCTGTTTCCCTTTCTCTGAAAAGATACCCTTTCTCCCGTGGCGTGCCTCAATACAGTTCAAAACACAAAATGACGTCATTATACCAGCGAAATTCTCCAGATAAACTCCTTTAAAACGTAAATAAACGGTGAAAGGCATAAAATAAAAAAAAATGTGCTGGATTCGGTGGAATGTCGATTTTAATTCACTCGTGATCATAAGAAAAATATATATAATTATTAATGATAATCTAAAAATAGAAAAGGGAGTTCTTAAAATTTGTTCTTTTCACCGGTGACAAGAACAATGTGTTTATTTTCACTTCTGTTATTTCACTGCAGAAATGTCTTATTTTATCATTAGGTATAAAAGAAATCGTATGATTTTGTTAAAACTCATTTATTTTACATCGGTTTCTAATACACTTATGCAATGCTAACACCGAATACGGATTGTTTTATAGATACATGTATTTTAAGTTGGCTGAAAATTTGGAAACATGAGTTGAACATTCAAAACCTTAAAAGGGTTATAAAACTAACTTGCAGTATAAAAGACATTAAGTGGTAACCGATCAAACTAGTTGATTTGTGAAACCCTATTTAGGTACTGAACTCCTCATTCCTAATTTTAGCCAACTTCACGGACCTTGAAAAAGAATGTAAATGGTTGTAATTAATGGTTCAAACGTGCAGAAAGCAACACTTTCTTTTTTTTCCGAAATTAATCAAGCACACCTTCCCTTAAAAATTAGCTTGTGAACACTCCAAAGGTCACAATTTTAGTCAAGTCTTCATGAAACTTGGTCAAAATGATTGTCTCGGACGAGTTCGAAAGTTCTCATACAATCTTTATGAAACTTCGTAAGAATGATTTTCTTGACCAATTCACGAACGAGCTCAAAAATATGTCACGTCGGGTCAAAAACTAAGTCATTAGGTAAATAATAGGAAAACCTTGTGAACTCTCTAGAGGTAATATTTTTCGCCAAATCTTCATGAAACTTGGTCAGAATGATTTTCTCTGTGATATCTCACACAAGTTTGAATACGGGTCATGTCGGTTGAAAGCAATGTCACTAGGTCAAATCTTAGAAAAATCTTGTGAACACTAGAGGCTACATTTTACGCTCAATCATCATGAAATTGGGTCAGAATGGAAATAGTCATGAAATCTCGGACACGTTTGCAAATGGGTCACCTCGGGTCAAAAAGTAAATCACTAGGTTAAATCTGAGAAAAACCTTGTGCGCTCTAGTTGTCCAAGCATAATGTGTGTTTCAATGAAATCAAACAATCTTATGATCACTCAGGTGAGCGATCCAGGACCATTACGGTCTTCTTGTTATTTATTTTATTTTATTATTTATTTATTTATTTATTTATTTATTTGTTTATTTATTTATTTATTTCTATTTATTTACCCAATTTATATTATTCATTCATTCATGTAGTTATGTATTCAATTGTTTATTTATTATTTCCACCAATTTTGAAAAAATTAACTTAAAAGACAAGAAAATGTCATTAAGACAGATAATTTTACCTCCAGAACAATTAAATCCCCTACATTCTTGGGTACACTCTTCCGTCATTTCCGATTCACACTTTTTATTCAAAATAAATAAATAAATAAATAAATAAATAAAATGTTATTGTTCGTGTTTTTAAAGGTATAGGCATGGGCTCATAGAATGAATTAAATTGTTTAACATATCCCTTCCTGTTCCATGAAATCGACAGTTCGATATTCATAGTTACGACTTTTTAAGAAGACGGCTTATTGGAAAAGAGAATTTAAATTATGAACTTCCCGCTTGTCAAACATTTCAAATATTGCATTCAATGTAATTCGATACCCTAACCATAGCGGCATGAAGTTTCCTGGCTTTTTTCCAAATCGACTATAGCACAATTTGAAAAGTTTGATTTATAGTATGTTTACGCTGTTTTCAACAATGGTTCATTCATATTGAGGCAACAGTACAATTAACTCAGTAGTAACTGGTAAGAAATGCACCAGACGACTTTCAATCATATTTATGAACGCAAAATTAGCTATTTACAAGCGCTGGTTTACACAATATAAACTATTGAAATCTTGTGACAAAATGAGAAATTTCTCATTTTGTCTTATAACTTCCAAATGTTGTCCGATGCAAACCGCAAAGATGCGTCTGCAAGCACCAAAGAGTTAACAATAAGACTTCAACCCATAACCGACCGTTACGAGATTTTACACACACAAAAAATCATTCGACTTAGTGAGAAAGGAGAAATTGCTAAACAATTTCTCCTTTACCGTCAACGAGTTCTTCCCTACCAAAACAATTTCTTCGTTTTATTTTACAATTTCAATTGTCGTCTGTGACATCTTTCAATGTGGATCAATCCAGAAAGTGTCGTTTGGTAAAGACCTGTCTTCACCAATAGGAACTCCGCCTAAACTAAATTTTTGCTCAGAAGTGACTTTCTCCAAACAAAATATCATAAAAGCGAAAAGTGTCGTCCCTGGCTAGCCTGTGCGGATTGCACAGACTAATCTGGGACGACACTTTACGCACATGCATTCAACCCCCTTTTCACAGAGCGGTGCTCAAATACGTGATAAAAGATTAAGGTTATGTTTTTTTTAAATGTCGTTTTCTTACACACGTCTGAACTTTTGTCAAGAGCAAAACTTCGTCCGGCATGGATGAATTTAGAAATACCTATGCAAACGTGATCCGAATGTTTGAATCTGCGTACAAGATTCGAGCCCAAATGTCAAGGTCATAGTTCAAGGTCAAAGCTCAGATGTAAGAACGCATTTTTTAACCCTTTTATGGATCATACACTTTGTCTATCATTGAAGGATTATCAAATAACATAGCAAAATGGCAGAAATTGTGCCAAGGAGTGCCCATGTTCTTAGGCCAAATGTCAAGGCCACAAGCCAAGGTCAATTGTCAGCAGATGAAGTGAACGAACATTATTTAAAACGGCGTATTTAAGGGTGGCATATGCGTACTTGTTGTTGTTAATATCGATGAAAATAAAACTCAACCACCATGGCCTTCTTAGCAGTCGAAATCAATCACCGTGGTCTTCTTAGTAGTCGAAATCAATCACCGTGGTCTTCTTAGCAGTCGAAATCAATCACCGTGGTCTTCTTAGCAGTCGAACTCAATCACCGTGGTTTTCTTAGTAGTCGAAATCAATCACCGTGGTCTTCTTAGTAGTCGAACTCAATCACCGTGGTCTTCTTAGTAGTCGAACTCAATCACCGTGGTCTTCTTAGTAGTCGAACTCAATCACCATGGTCTTCTTAGTAGTCGAACTCAATCACCGTGGTCTTCTTAGTAGTCGAACTCAATCACCGTGGTCTTCTTAGTAGTCGAAATCAATCACGTGGTCTTCTTAGTAGTCGAAATCAATCACCGTGGTCTTCTTAGTAGTCGAAATCAATCACCGTGGTCTTCTTAGCAGTCATCCGCGGCAGCCAATTTTATAAAGCTGGATATGTTGAGCCAATGCAAAGATAGCCTATATTTGAATAAAGGTAACCGAAGTCAAATACGTTGGCTAAATCATATCCAAAACTTAACCAAAACGTGTTCCTGCTCGGATAACACTATTTTATAAAATCCCTAACCAAAAAAGATATCCTAAAATTGAAGATAACCAAAAATTATCCGCTGCAGAATAGTTATCAAGATTTATACATTTGGGTAACTTAAAGGGACAATTGGGTGCCAGCAACGTAAAGAGCAATTATTAGTACGGTGGTAACGTTTTTAATAATTTTGTAAAACATAGAAAGTACTTAATTTTTAGGATGATGTTCGTATAAAAGCGCAAAAAGTTTGTTTTGTTTACATTTGCTTGTAAATAAAAAGAAAATAAAGAGTGTTTGTGGGTATAGCTTTGAAGTTATTGATGTCCTTCTACACACGAGGCTTTATTATGCGACTACGCGGAGTTTATCCGAGCTATCCTACTTAATCGACGCTCGATTGGTCATGTCCGGCTCTTGTACTTCTTACAAGAACACCAGGTACTCTTAAGTATACTACAATATACCCCGGGTACGGAAAATATACTGGAACGTACCGGGAATACTAACGCTGGATTCTTCGTTGTCGACTGTTTTTTAAACAAAAATCATGTTCATATTGATGTCAATTATATCATTCTATAAAACGGCCTCTATATTATCGAAACTCATACTCAAAATGGCAAGCTGAGGCAGGTTTTGTTCAAAGAGAATTTTGTTTTACGAAACCGATTTTTAGGGGCGGTTATACAACTCGGGTACAGTCTAATATTGGCCTGGTGCGTTTTAGCGTATTTTCCGCACTTTATAGTAGTACCTGAGCTAACAATGACCGATTGAGCTTTATTAACCCATTTATACCTAGCGTCCTGAAAAAAGGCCATTGCGAACAGCGTAGACCCAGATGAGACGCCGCATAATGCGTCGTCTCATCCGGGTCTGCGCTGTTTGCTTAAAGGAATTTCTGTAAGAAATATTCTAAATATAGAAATAAGTATACTAGACATCCCTAATTTTATAAATACATTGATATAATTTAGAAGGATGGGAGAGTCCACTAGGCATAAATGGGTTAACTTACCAGACTAATTTTATAAATACATTGATATAATTTAGAAGGATGGGAGAGTCCACTAGGCATAAATGGGTTAACTTACCAGACTCACCTAAGTTGCGATTAATCATGAATTATAGTTGCAATTCAGAGTGTATCTGTGCCGCGGGTGGGTGTGTTGTTGTGTGGTGAACCGGAAAACCAGGACACAAGGTCCATCTTTTCGATATGTGCCCACCAACCAAATTCACATGTTCCGAAGGTTGGAACATAATCCGAATTTAACAGGACAAATTTACAAATAGTGTAAATGCTTTCATGGAGAGTTTTGAGCGATCTTAGAGTGGCAGCTAACAGCAATATGACTTCGGGGACAAATAATTTTGTTTAACCGTTTACCCCATTATAAACGTACTTTGGTGCGTTTGTAGCCCTTTAGACAATCTTATTAAATAGAAAAATCGACTTTTCTAGAATCAAGATTTAAAGGCTTCCTTTCCAACCTTAACCCTTTGAATGCTGGGAAATTCGTCGTCTGCTAAAATGTCGTCTGCTGAATTTCTAAAATTATCATTTTCTTCGATTTTTTTTCCAAAGAATACAATTAAAATAGCAAACAGTTTTGATCCTGATGAGACGCCACGTTTTGTGGCGTCTCATCTGGATCCAAACTGTTTGCAAAGGCCTTTAAAACTCGGTTCCAGCGCTGAAAGGGTTAAGATACTGATGAGCAGCAAACAGCATAAAACCCAAGTTACTCGCAGGCTGTTATGATTTATGCTGGCTATCTGTCTGTCTGTCTGTCTGTCTGTCTGTCTGTCTGTCTGTCTGTCTGTCTGTCTGTCTGTCTGTCTGTCTGTCTGTCTGTCTGTCTGTCTGTCTGTCTGTGTTTCTGTCTGTCTCTGTCTCAGTCTGTCTGTCTGTCTGTCTGTGTTTCTGTCTGTCTGTCTGTCTGTCTGTCTGTCTGTCTGTCTGTCTGTCTGTCTGTCTGTCTGTCTGTCTGTCTGTCTGTCTGTCTGTCTGTCTCTCTGTCTCTCTGTCTCTCTGTCTCTCTCTCTCTCTCTCTCTCTCTCTCTCTCTCTCTCTCTCTCTCTCTCTCTCTCTCTCTCTCTCTCTCTCTCTCTCTCTCTCTCTCTCTCTCTCTCTCTCTCTCTCTCTCTCTCTCTCTCTCTCTCTCTCTCTCTCTTATTTATTTATTTGAGGGAAATAAGCCAATGTGCGTGGCTGTATAATGCGCCGAATGTAAATTCAATGATCTGTGGGCGGGGCTGACGATGCACCGACATCAATAACAGATTATAAACCTGACCCCTTTACGTTTAGTAATTAACTGCGACGAAATCCGATATAACGAACACTGCTCATTATGTCTGGTGACGTTGGTTCTCGTTTATGTTTCTCTTAATCCCTGCGATTATGGTCCGACAGCTGTGTTTCTTTACAATCGGAAAGAGATGCAATTTATAAAGCCACTGTATGGGGTTACAATGTATCCGGAACGATGTTGGCGCGGTTAGTGTTTTTAATACGTGTTTGCAGTTACATCAATGGTATTACAAGTTTGGAGCTTATTCTCCCGCTCAATGGGGACGAATGGCTACTTTCAAACTCTACAATGGGTAAGTTTTGCTTGAACCTATTAATTTGATCTCAAATACATCGAAAGACGAAGATTTATTGAAACGCTATCGAGTCTATTTCTTGGTTAGAAGCAGTCCAATTAGTGTATTTGGAGGTGATCTAACGCTCCTGTTTAGGCGGAAATTGTTGTAATAGATCTCATAAGTGACCTTAATAATTAGTATGATGTACGATAGTTCGTGAATTACTTGTTTTCACCACAGGTGGCTAGCGTGTGGCTATGATATTAATTAGTGAAAACATCATTTTGAATGAAAAAAAAAATCAAATGATAACGAAAAATCAACTTATCTGAAAAAAAAATCACTATCAAAGACTGTGCGCCGTTTTAAAAGCCCTTTAAAGTGATATTATGGGCATCTAACAGTATATAGGTGGCTATCGCAACCGTTGTTAATTGTTGGTGTCTTCAATTCATATACACTTATATTGTTTAATGCAGCATGAACATACTAAAACAATATCCCGCAAAGAGAAAAATAATCCATTTGAATATCAACCGTAATTTTGTTTTGACAACTGACGGCAGAAATGATTCGATGTACAACGTGAGTCTAAATGTAGTTTTCATGCAGATTCGTTCATGATACGACACTAAGACACAATTTTGTTTTACGGATCATTTCGGTTTATATGACTGGGTGAGTCATGTAAAATATCGAAAATAATATATATTTTTTATAAACAACTGGTAGCAAGATGAGTTATAGATAATTGGTCAGTTACCACATTTTAACTAATTCGTTTGACCTGTTAATTCTTTTCAGCTCAATTCAACAGTGAAAAATGCCCATAATATCACTTTAATGTAATATAACATGTAATGTTACATCTCGTAAAATATAAGAATGCACTAGAATAATATTCAGATGTTTACATAAAAAACGCAATATTTTGTGCTTGGCGAAAATCTATGTTTTATGTCAATTTACATAAATAAATTATATACTAGTAATATAAATAATTGAATGTTATTAAGCGAACCGCTTATTTGGAATATCCGACTTTTTTCGAGCTTAATACTGCGTTTTTTTCGCTAGACGGAGTATCTTGCAAGGTTCCGGGTGGGGTTTACACGGCTCTCCTTGACAACGGTATCCTAAACGACCCGTACTTCCGGAATCACGACACCGAATACTTTTGGGTAGGACGCTCCGACTGGGCATACTCAAGGAATTTTAAAGGTACTGTAGTAGCTTTGATACATGAAAAATGCACACACGGACACGCACGCACACCATCCACCCACACACCGCAAACGCCCACTTGACTATAATCAAACATTCACCTCTCGGAATGAAATTATTCCGAGAAAACGTCTCTGTCCTCTATAATAGTAGTGTTAAACTCTGGCATCGCCCATACCCGTGCTCATAAATACAAACCCCAAACCCACCTACCCAACAGTATCAAACAATTTAACTAAACTTTGTTGATTCCCAGAGTTCGAATATCGGAAACTACTTTTTCCTGTGCAGGCTACAAAGCACTAAATCGTTAAGCTTAAAACGCATTTTCTACCAGCTAAGAAGAAATCGGAACGTTGACGTTTTAAATGTACAGTTTGCTCGATCATAATTAATTGATGAATTACTTTATATTTCCATTCAACATATTGATTTATATACCAATATATTTAAAAAATAGATGGTTTAAACAAATGTTTTATATTTGTTTGGGGGCTTTTTATGCCAAGAAATATCTTGATTGTTTTTTATTTATTTTTATTTATTTATTGGGGGGGGGGGGGGGGGGTGGAGGGGGCATATACCATTAGTGACTTGTATGTCCATCTATTTTCAATTTACGTCCGCGACATGTAAAATTGTAGTTTCGTCTATTAAAGCACACAGCTGTTACAACTCTTTTATCATGAAGCGAATGAAGCGCTTGTTATTCATTAGTATTGCCATACCCTCTCCTTCCAGTTCAACCAGCTTAACTTTTAAATTGACATTGACCTCATTGTGACTTAAATTTATTCAAAAGAACCTCTGACTTCAATACTTTGACATGCGCACCGGTTTCGCATAGTTCCCTGGTCCGACAACACACCCCATTTTATGTTAATCAATAGCCTAATTAAGACTTAAACAATTAATAAAGGATGACCAGAAACAATTCGAAACACTGCCAAACGTGGACATAAGGTATCAACCTCCGCGCAGAGATTTGAATGGAACCATCATAGCTGGATCAAATCCATGCCTTCATAACCAACCACGTGAAAGCAGACACGTGGTACAATAATTTCCTGTTGTTAATTTTCCTTTTTATTTATGTAATTTATGTCTTGTCATGAACCTTAAATTATACACTTTTTTTTCAAAGTATTAAAGAAATGGGGCCAATTTTCATAATATAATATTTACACACAAAAATGAAATCACCCCAAATCTAGTCGAGTTTTCTTGTGATGGCAGAGAATGAAGATTTATGTGATAGTATGAAACGACAACTCTAAGGGTAGATTAATACAGTATGCGTTTATCAAACGCCATCATTTTCGCTTGAAATGTCATTAAAAAGCTCAGGTACTAGTTACAAGTTCCCCGGGGTACAGAAAATAAACTAAAAGTACCCCAGGTTATGGCCGGGTGCCTTTATGTGCCTGGGGTACTTGTAAGTAGTAACTGAGCCCACAACGACCATTTGAGCTTCATATGTTTTTGTTTCAGTGGAAACCTCTCTGTTAAACAAACAGGAGATCATCTTGGTATGCAATGGCTTAGACACAATCTCACGGATCTACGTAAACGGGCGGTCCGTCGGCAAATCGGACAACATGTTTGTCAGATACACCTTTGACATCAAGAGCGCGCTAAAGGTCAGTTAAAAAGTCACGCGATAATATCAGCCAATCGCCGATTGCGAGTGCAGTACGGAAACCGACATTGTCAACTGCGCATGCTCAGTAAAGAGCTTTGACGAATAATATTTTTTAAAGGAGTAATAAGCCTTTAGAAAAATATTATTCTACTTGTTCTCGCTATAGTTTACGAAAGAGAAAAGCGATTACCGGTAAGTTTAATGAGAAGCTTCATGACAAACAACCAGATCCGAGCCTTAATCAACTTTGATTTTTTTTTTCAAATTTTGATATAAGGTGCACCATTATGCTTAGTTTGGTGCTCCAATATTGTTTTTGTGAGTTTTGAGTCTGACTTCACCCGGTGTTTGAGAAAACAATGGGCTGTTCTTATATCTGAGATTTGAGATTGATTTGTGAGTTGAGTTGAAACTCAAAACTCATCTTCTGAGCAGAGCTAAAAGATTGAGAATGTTTATTATAATGGACCCACGTGCATTAACCAAAAGGTTAAACCAACAAAATGCACCTTTGGGTAGTGTCTTTCAGCGCTGTCAGCGTTTAGATTACACTTTGCATTTTTGTTTGTCAGAAAAGTGCAGACGCCCCGAACGAAATAATGATCAACTTCACGTCAGCGGTAACATACGGTGAGGAGAGAGCAAAGACGCTAGACAAAAAAATCCCACCGGAATGCCCGCCATCTTCTTTCCACGGCGAGTGTCATGGCAACCTCGTGCGCAAAACACAGTGCGCGTTCAGCTGGGATTGGGGCCCAGCTTTTGTATCGCAAGGGATATGGTATGTGCAACAGTTATTTTCATTTACATTCCGATTTTTATGAAAACCCAGGTGTCTGATTTTCTTTTGTTATGTCGTATACTATCCCTTTAATTTAATTAAAACGCTTTCTATACATTTGGAGCATGTTTGATGTATTCCGATGTTATCCCATGTGTTGGTGTTAAATTCTGCCAACCCACGGAATCAACGAAAATTAATTTCCCACGAATAATAACGATGTTACAGTACCGACATTACGCAATATATAAAAAAGATGTTCAAGGTTTCGCAATATGTCGCTCGCTTATCGAAAAGGGACATCTTGGTTACGAACCGTAGTGTGTATTGATCATTCCCACGTTTTCTTTTCAGGCAAGACATATTCATCGTGGCGTATGATAAATTGATTATCACAGATGTGACCACTAGTACAGAGAAAGGTTGTAAACTTCTATAATGTAATTCATGTATCGGATCTATTATTGTGTTCTTCGTTAAATGTGTGAAAGCTCGAATACGGCTCGGTGATGCAATTGAAAAAGTTCAGTCCGAACAGGCTAGGCAATGGCGACACTTTCTGGATTCTCTTTTAGAAGACAATTCCATTAAACGAGAATTTCCAGAAAAAACGAAAGTGTCATATTGTGTTGAGTTTTCGCGAAACACAAAAACAAGCATAAACAAAAATAGCCACTTCTACTGCTTGCACTGATATAATAAACTCATTATGCATCCTTAAAACTTATTTTGTCTTCATTCAAGGTCAGAAATCTTGGAAATTGCACGTGAAGGTATTCACGCGAGCTGTACGAGATGTCCACGTGCAGGGATTGGTGCGCGCGCATCTCGCTGGAATCGACAGCCAATGGGAACAATCTTTCACTGGAACTAGTCTCGAAAGCATCGATATCGAGGGGATTTTAATTCCAAATGTAATATATAAGATGAGACGTTTGTAAAGCGTAATCAATTCCCTGATATGCAGCCAAGTCGTAAACAAGTGCAAATTGTTTCAATATTTTTCAGTGCTTGTCCCTTTGACATTTACTTTTGGTATAACCTGATCATTTTAAATCTATTGTATCAGAAACCTCTGGCAAAAAGATACACTCTTGCCTGGTTAAATGAAAGCTACTTGTGAGGAAGGAGCTTTATCACGGCCGTAATTCACGGGCGCTACCTCTTTTTTGCAATGCATTGATAAATGAGCCGATGATACTTCCGAGGTGGCGCTAAGGACCGGATTTTTTTAAATGTCACGGATTATTCAGAATTTCATAACATCCGGTCCTTAGTGCCACCTCGGAAGTAGCATTGGCTCATTTATCAATGCATCGCAAAAAGAGGTGGTGCCCTTGATTAACGGCCGTGTTTAGAATGCCCACTATATGTGTCGTTGATACCAGCACTTCTCAGTGTCCAGCATTAAACCATTGCGACTTCTAACCGTTAATTTCTTGATCTCAAAATCGACAGGGTTCTCATTTTCTTTAAAAAATACCCAGTAAACTTTAAGATCCTAGCTTTAATAAAGCGTCCACTTGATATTGTCTGGAAACGGTCTAAACGTCCAAGTGATTTTTATCTCTTACTAGTTGATCTCAAAATCGATGGGCTTCTTCTTTACCTCCTGCGTATGTGACCAGCATTACTATTATGATGGCGAGCCGCGCTCTGGGAAAACAGGGGTTAATGCATGTGCGTAAAGTGATAAGCCTGCACAGTCCACATAGGCTTATCTGAGACGACACTTTCTACATAGACTTGATTTTCCTTTAGAAAAGATTTTCTTTCAGGAAAAATTCCAAAGCGGAAAGTGTTGCTATTGTTAGAACAGGCTAATCTGGGACCACACTTAAGGCACATGCATTAAGCCCTGTTTCACCAGAACGCGGCTCATGGCGATCGTAGGTGAGGCTTTCTCCAGATAATTATCCTGCAGACACACAATTGTGTTTAACCCATTTATGCCTAGTGGAATCTCCCATCCTTCTAAATTGGAGCAATGTTTTTTTCCAAAATTAGGGATGTCTAGTATTTTTATTTCTATATTTAGACTATTTCTTACAGAAATTCCATTAAGCAAACAGCGCAAACCCTGATGAGACGTCGCATCATGCGGCGTCTCATCTGCGTCTACGCTGTTTGCCAAGGCCTTTCTTCTAGACGCTAGACATAAATGGGTTAAAGAACACTGTCCGTGTGATCTTTGCAATTTGACCTCAACTTCGATGAAAATGAGCATGGTGATTGTGATGATGATGGCTATGATAATGATTACCCCATTACTTCTCATGCTGCTTATCATGACGAAAATGGTTAATAATAAAACTGATAAGTGAGCTTACGGTATGCTCCCAGATTAGCCTGATCTGCATGCACAAGCTAATCAGTGACGACAATTGACATGACGCCGCCTGTCAATCAAATCCTTATCTAAGAATAGATCTACCAATCAGCGATCGATTAATCGGGCGCGAGAGTTAGCAACGAACTGTCCGCCATTTCCTAGACAAGCTATGTCTAGGTTCACTTTCATTTCAACGAGTTTCTTTTGTTTTCCTCTTTAAAAAACGTAGATTAAAATGGTAAAACGGTGTCAATGGGGATTATGTTACTCGGAAAATCGATATCCTGACAGATTAGTTGGTGGCATTGAATTTATATCGTTTCCAAAGCCGAAAAGAATTCTTGAGAAGTGTAAGAGATGGATGAATGCAAGTGGTCGTCATCACGAACAACTGAACGTCAACACTGTCAAAGACAATTACAATATCTTATTATCGAATATACTAGCAGATTTAAATAGTTTATGTTATCGATCTGATCATGACATAATAGTTCACGTTTTTAATAGTTTTATCAGTTACTAGGTGATTAATGGAAGCAAGGTTCATCTGCATTACTTTAAAAGAAGTAAAACCCAGCATGAAGCCTAATTCATGCTGTTTTATTACTCTGACAGTAATGCACTTTATTGTCATTATACATGTTATTTGAAGGTGACACGTGATATCTTATCTTAATAACGGTATCTACACATGTGCAGACATGTGGTGTCACCAATGAACGCTTTTAATCCACACTTTGAGATCGCATGCCTAGTTCTCTTTTTTTCCAACGAGTTTCGTTTATTTTGTTAAAAAAAATGGAAATGAAATATCGCAAAACGATGTAAATAGGGATTATGTTACTCTGACATTCGGTATCCAGAAAGATTTCCAACGCGGAAATGCGGTCTTGACAAGAGCGAATGGAAGCTCCTAATGTGTAGAATTACCGAGATCACCCTTATATAACATTAATTTATTTCAATAACTGGAAATGTCATATAAGCAAAAACTAAGCATTATTAAGTATGAATTATATCACGTGTGCATGTAAAAGAATAGAGAATATTGAATTATATCATGCGTGCATGTGAAATAATAGAGAATATTAGTACCCACTTTGCGTTTCTTAACGAAATCCCCGTTATTAATCGAGTTTTTGTATGTCAGAAACAATTGAAAACCATTTTATGTTTCTGTTTTAATAAAAACGTATCAATAATGCCATTGTATAAGAGTTATTATTACTGTCAGATATAACCAATAAATGCGGTTCCTTGGGGGAAGTCGGTGTGCGCGTGCGTCTGATACTGGTAGCTTTATGCAGGGACCTATACAAACAAACCTGTTTGTATAGGTCCCTGCTTTATGAAGTAGCCTGACTGAATTTTCCTTCATTGAACGCTAATTTATATCAGACAATGACCAAACTGATTGTGTTGTGCACTTTCAATTATAGTGACTGATAAATGTCAAATAAGCAATAATTTAATATTATTAATATCACTTTTATACGTAATAACATGTGGGATTTAGGTACCCACTCGGCGTCCGAAAGCGCGTGAAACTTCACCGAAATCCCAGTTATAAAGCGATATTTCGTGTCAAATACACGAGCGAAAATGTTTCGTTAATATTTTCGTAAATAACATGGGTAAATACCGGTGTATAAGTGTTAATTTATTGCTTATAACACCATTACACGTAACAGGTTCGATTTCGGTAAGCGCGTAAGCGTTTGAGAGCGTGTTTAATGTACCGAAAAAAAACGTTATAAATAGCTGATGTTCTCTATAAACGTATATTTTTGCATTTGCATAACCAAATGACACAACCCCCTTTTACAAGTGTTATATGGTGTGAAATAGTCCGTAAAAAATCATCCGGAATATCGCGTAAATCTATATGCAATCTATACGCAAAGAAGCCATTTTGGTGTTAGCTTGTCTAGGTTTGCTACCCGCTAAGCCACGTGATTAAGTGGGCGGAGCGATCATCGTCAAGGCGTCATGTCAATTGCCGCCTAAACCGGATTTTCGCTAAAAAGAGACTTCCTTTAAATAAAAAAATGCCATTCAAGCGGAAAGTGTTGTCCCTTTTAGCCTGCGCGGACTGCACAGGTTATCTGGGACAACACTAACTCATATGCATTAATCCTCGTCATCCCATAGGACGCCGTTGAGATGTGGTGGCCCAGGGGTTACGGCCAGCAGCGTCTTTACAACCTCACGGTGGAGATACTGGACGGACAGTTGCAGGTACTCTCCACAAAAATCATCAAGATCGGTTTCCGCACCGTGGAACTGGTCGAGGATCCATTGCCTGGAAATTCAAACGGTAATCTAAATTGTTTTCTCGTTTTCGTTGTTCTGCAGGTCGGTCCCGGTCGGTCGGACCCGGAAAACATCTGTCAGTCAATAAACATGGTATGTTTGGAAAAGATAGGAAATGATAAAGAAAAGCAAGTATGAAATTTCGACATATTTTTATTGTAATTCACTGAATCTTTATAAATAAGCGTATATATATATATATATATATATATATATATATATATATATATATATATATATATATATATATATATATATATATATATATATATATATATATATATATATTTTTTTTTATATATTTATATATATATATATATATTTATTTATTTATTTATTTATTTATTTATTTATATATACTGTAGGTGTCGAAGAGAATGTTGACCACTTATTGATTCAAATTCTTTAATAAAATATTTTTTAAAATAGGAAAAATTTACCTAACCCGTTTTCTAAAGTAAATAGATCAACTAGGATAATCACGAAACTTGGTGATAGTGTTTGTGTGCATACATAATCACGGCCAAGTTCGATAAAACTTGGTGATAGTGTTTGTGGGCTTATTATCACGGCCAAGTTCGATAAAACTTGGTGATAGTGTTTGTGGGCATATAATCACGGCGAAGTTCGATAAAACTTGGTGATAGTGTTTGTGGGCATAGAATCACGGCCAAGTTCGATACAAATTGGTGATAGTGTTTGTGTGTATATAATCAGTGCCAAGTTCGATAACCAGCAGATCTCACCGAGATTAATTATGAATTTCTGAATTATGGTCCTTGACGTTTTCTAACTCAAATGATTGAATATGATCATCAAGATAATTTGTGTCAACATGTTGGCATATAATCGTTGCCACGATTGACAACTAGCCAAATCGCCTGGGTCACTTCTTTATTCTGGCCCTTTAATTATGAAAAAAATGGCCAAATTAATATTGTCCGCCCTTTCTGTGACCCAAATGCTTTTTCATTGTATCGTCTTCAAACGCCGTCTCAGTGTTATAGGGATACGAACCGTAACCGGCCAGATCGCCTAAAGCATTTCTTAATGGTTCTTAAAAACAAAATTTGTCATCGCGTCCGCTCTCGTACTCACCGGTTTGAATTGAACCGTTATTGCTTTCGAATCAACATATTAAGTGACATGTGTTGGTTGTTCTTATGTGATGCAATATGAATTAATGTTATATATAAAAAGACTATTACAATATGCTGAAAGTGAGTATTTCTTTACATAAGGCTATGTAACTGACCTTCTGAAAGTAAAATAGCCTATTTCCCCTCTAAACCGGAATCCTGTCTAAACCGGAATTTCCTCTCGGTCACGGAGGTGTCCGGTTTCAAGGGGTTTCACTGTATTATCAAACTTGTTGACGATGTCTGTGGGCATATAATCTCGACAAAGTTTGATAATCACCCAGGTTGCCGCCTGAAGCCATTCTGAAGTATTGCCTTTAAAGGGGCCTTTTTACGTTTTGATAAATTGACAAAATTTAAAATAAGTTGTTTCAGATTCGCAAATTTTCGTTTTAGTTATGATATTTGTGAGGAAATAGTAATACTGATAACGATTTGAAAACCCGAAAATTATAAAGCGTTGCAACGCGAAACTATTGAATAAGTTCTGTTGTTGTCCTTATATTTTGGGAAACTACGAGGATTGCTTATATTGGTAAAAAATACATCCGCATGAGTACGGATGGTCCAATGGTCTCGGCGGGAGACTTTTTACTCAGGACTCTAGGGGTCAGTGGTTCGAGCCCTGTTGAGGGCTACTTTTTTAATTGTATTATTGTTTTTTTTTACAGGAGATTTTTTAAGTCCAATGTTTAAATTTATCAATATAAAGCATTTAATGACAAGCTTCGATAGATGCCAAAATCTGTGAAAAGGCCCCTTTAAACTACACACATTTGAAAATTAACATCGCTTGCTCTCTCACTTGATAAGTTTGAATTATATCATCATCCAACTTATTTTCGTTTCCAACTTTTTCCCCACAGATTGATACATTCAACACATATCATAGTAACCCGTACCTTTAAATTGGCGTATTTTGTGACACGTTGGCAGTCTTGTTCTTCTTTTCTCTACAGGATTGACATTCTTCTTCAAGGTGAATGACCAGCCGATATTTCTCAAGGGTTCCAACTGGATTCCCGCCGACAGCTTCCTGGAACGCGTGTCACATGACCGATTGCGTAACTACATGACGTCAGCCGTTGACGCGAATATGAACTGCCTACGCGTGTGGGGTGGTGGGGTAAGCTTCGCTTTACGTAGTTATAGTAGAAGTGGAAGTACTAGCAGTACAGTGGTGTTCTTGTTGTGTTTTTCAAACTAGAAAATATCAAAATATCAGTGTCAAAAAATGTTTTCAAATGACTTCCTAAAATTTCCTAATGACGGTTTCCAAAAATATATTTTGGAGATAAAATGCAACATTTCGTTAATTTCCCAATCCAGCAATGTGGACCTCAGTAAATGTAGGTTAATATGTTCGTATATTACTATATGAAAATATTTTTATCGATGTTTTACATATGTTAATCTATAACCAAATGTATGCGTTTTTAATCAATTGAGTCGCGTTCTGAGAAAACTGCGTGTAATGCATGTGCGTAAAGTGACGTCCCAGATTAGCACGTGCAGTCCGCACAGGCTAATCAGGGACGACACTTTCCGCTTTTATGGCATTTTTAGCCTGTGCGGACTGCACAGGCTAATCTGGGACGACAATTTACGCACAAGCATTATGTCCAGTTTTCTCAGAACACGACTCAATTGAATCAACGAAAAACTACTTTCCGGCGCGTGTTCTTCGATCTTGAAAGAAGTGATTGCGATACGAGAAATCACACAAGTTTGTTGATGAGAGACACCTGTCGATCAATTATGCAGTTTGCGTCATGTAAATAATATTTGGAAATGATTAAAATCAATGTCAAATACATGCAAATTCAGATTTACGAGACGGACTATTTCTACGACCTAGCGGACGAGCTCGGTATCCTGATATGGCAGGATTTCATGTACGCATGCGCACTCTACCCTACGGATGACGTCTTCCTGTCGTCTGTTCAACAGGAAGTGACGTATCAGGTAAAAATTGATGAAAATTTCATGACAAACTGAACAATAAGTTTCATTAAGACTAATGAATAACTATATATAGAGGATAACAATTCTTTGTGAAAGGTTTGGAAATTGTACCTATATAGAAACAATTGATAGTGTGGAGTATTCAACATGCATTTGGTAAACTTACTAATCCCGTAAAGCGGCATATCAAACATTTCGTTGATAATTGACATGATTGATAGCCACCATTTGCAACTTACCATAGTCCTCACTGCAGTTCACTATTATTTGTAAAACTCAGAGCTATAAATGACCAACATATTTTTGAATCATATGAGCCTAGTTCTGAGAAAACTGGGCTTAATGCATGTGCGTAAAGTGTCGTCCCATATTAGCCTGTGCAGTCCGCACAGGCTAATCAGGAACGACACTTTCCGCTTTTAAGGTATTTTTAGTTTCAAGAAAGTCCATCCTTACCGAAAATCAAGTTTAGGCGGAAAATGTCGTCCCTGATTAGCCTGTGCGGACTGCACAGGCTAATCTGGGATGACACTTTACGCACATGCATTAAGCCCAGTTTTCTCAAAACAAGGCTCATATGTAATTGTACGTGTACAAGATACAGGGAAAAAGCATGTTCCTATGTAGTCTTATATGTAAAGCACCTTATAAATGAAAATCGTTCTGGGAAAACTCCGCTCAATGCATGTGCAGTCCGCGCAGGCTAATCAGGGACGACAAATTCCGCCTAAACTGGATTTTCGGTAGAAAAGAGACTTCCTTAAAACGAGATATTCAATAAAGATGGAAATTTTCCTCCCTGATTAGCCAATGTTCAATGCACAGGCTAATCTGTGATGCCGTATACACACATGCATTCAGCACAGTTTTACCAGAACGAGGCTCAATTATGCCTCCATGGATCGTCTCCGACGAAAGTCTTTTTTTCTTGGGCGTAGTGATGTAGTGGTGTCAACATCTGAAACATGCGACTAAAGAGTTGCCACCTGCGGAGCCCGCATGTTACCACATTGTTAAATGAGAATTATTGATGAAACTTGTAATTACCTCTCGTTTTAGCTCAATTGATCGTTATCGGTTCGGGTATTACTTAAAAGTGCCACCGGGTACTCTTAAGCATTCTAATTTGTTACAAATACCCCGAGTAAGGAAAGACCACTTAAAGGCACCCGGCCATACTCCGGGGTTCTTTTTAGTTCATTTTGCAAACCCTGGGTACTTTGTAGTGTACTCATGAGTTCCCGGTGGACTTTTAAGTAGTACCTGAGCTGACAGCGACTGTTAAGCCGAATTTACCACTTTTACGTTGATTGTTAGGTCCGACGCTTGAAGAACCACCCCTCTCTGCTTGCCTACAGCGGGAACAATGAGAACGAGCTCGGACTGAAGGGATGGTAGGCGATTTATTGTTAATGAGCCGCGATTTGGGAAAACCGAGCTTAATTCATGTGCGTTAAGTGTCGTCCAAGATTAGCCTGTGCAGTCCGCACAAGCTAATCAGGAACGACACCTTCCACTTTTATGAAATTGTACGTTCAATTGAAGTCATCCTCATCGAAAATCCAGTTTGGGCGGAAAGTGTCGTCATTGATCAGCGTTTGCGGACAACACTTTACGCACAGGCATTAAGCCTAGTTTTCCTAGAACGAGATTATAACCAAAGTTGTATTGATCGTATAAACAACCCATCGTATGATTTCAAACTGAACCCATTAGCTTTTTTATCAAATTTATTATTGTATCGACTTCAGAAACAGTATATGCAATAGTATTAACAATGATTTCGTCGATGGTACCTTTCGTCTGAACTTTTATTTTAGTCTTTTATTCATCAACATTTAAATTGTTCGTTATGTTAATACAGTAATAAAAAGCACGTTATTTTTGGCTTTTAATAAATAAAACGTCATGTTCATTCGATGTTTTCATATTTAAGCGTTTGCTTTTTAAAAGGTATTTACGAGGCAGTCTACAAACCAAAAAAAAATCACACGGTTTATCAGCAAGTCGAATACAAAGTACATACAATCAAGTTGAAATTGCAGTCGTTGTTAAAGTACAAACTCAGTAAATCGAAACGACTAAAACGAATTCAGTGTTGCAAAACGTGAGCTTTTCTTGCTGAAAGCTGTGTATATCCTTGATACGAATAATATTATTGTGAAGATAGGTACACAGCTATATTTTTATTTCGTTTTATTGCCGCAAAGCTTGACATTGTATAACCTTAAACTTTATAAACCCGTGATTTGATAATAAATCTTTTGAAAATATGTTTTAAAAAATGAGCCCATGTTTTATTTTTTTGCTACGTTGTATCAAATGTATGTCCCCGTTTATCAGTATGTCGCTAATGCACGCTATCCAAATCAGCGTTTCGCTAATGGACGCTACCCAAAAACAGCGTGTCGCTAATGCACGCTAGCCAAAACCAGCTTGTCGCTAATGCACGCTAGCCAAAATCGGCGTGTCGCTACCCCAAAACAGCGTGTCGCTAATGTACGCTAGCCAAAATCAGCATGTCGCTAATTGACGCTACCCAGAAACAGTGTGTCGCTAATGCACGCTAGCCAAAATCAGCGTGTCGCTAATGTACGCTAGCCAAAATCAGCTAGTCGCTAATGCACGCTATCCAAAATCAGCATGTCGCTAATGCACGCTAGCCAAAATCAGCGTGTCGCTACCCAAAAACAGCGTGTCGCTAATGTACGCTAGCCAAAATCAGCGTGTCGCTTATGCACGCTAGCCAAAATCAGCGTGTCGCTAATGTACGCTAGCCCAAATCAGCGTGTCGCTACCCAAAAACAGCGTGTCACTAATGTACGCTAGCCCAAATCAGCGTGTCGCTAATGTACGCTAGCCAAAATCAGCGTGTCGCTAATGCACGCTAGCCCAAATCAGCGTGTCGCTAATGTACGCTAGCCAAAATCAGCGTGTCGCTAATGTACGCTAGCCCAAATCAGCGTGTCGCTACCCAAAAACAGCGTGTCGCTAATGCACGCTAGCCAAAATCAGCATGTCGCTAATGCACGCTAGCCAAAATCAGCGTGTCGCTAATGTTCGCTAGCCCAAATCAGCGTGTCGCTAAAGTACGCTGGCCCAAATCAGCGTGTCGCTAATGGACGCTACCCAGAAACAGTGTGTCGCTAATGCATGCTAGCCAAAATCAGCGTGTCGCTAATGCACGCTAGCCAAAATCAGCGTATCGCTAATGTACGCTAGCCCAAATCAGCGTGTCGCTAATGTACGCTAGCCCAAATCAGCGTGTCGCTAATGTACGCTAGCCCAAATCAGCGTGTCGCTAATGTACGCTAGCCCAAATCAGCGTGTCGCTAATGGACGCTACCCAGAAACAGTGTGTCGCTAATGCATGCTAGCCAAAACCAGCGTGTAGCTAATGCACGCTAGCCATAATCAGTGTGTCGCTAATGCACGCTAGAAAAAGTCAGCGTGTCACTAATGCACACTAGCCAAAACCAGTGTGAAGCTTATGCACCTTAGCCAAAATCAGTTGGTCGCTAATGCACGCTAGCCAAAACAAAATCATCACGATAAATTATTGAGTTTGGCGTTTTGATGTTTAAATATTATTATCCGACTATCAGGCCGCATTTTATTGTACTTTAGCATTTTTATGCTGACTGGCGTGTAACCTACACATTTCAGCGTGTTGCTATTGCACGCTAGCCAAAATCAGCGTGTCGCTAATGCACGCTAGCAAAAATCAGCGTTTCGCTACCCAAAAACAGCGTGTCGCTAATGTACGCTAGCCAAAATCAGCGTGTCGCTTATGCACGCTAGCCAAAATCAGCATGTCACTAATGTACGCTAGCCCAAATCAGCGTGTCGCTAATGTACGCTAGCCAAAATCAGCGTGTCGCTAATGCACGCTAGCCCAAATCAGCGTGTCGCTAATGTACGCTAGCCAAAATCAGCGTGTCGCTAATGTACGCTAGCCCAAATCAGCGTGTCGCTACCCAAAAACAGCGTGTCGCTAATGCACGCTAGCCAAAATCAGCATGTCGCTAATGCACGCTAGCCAAAATCAGCGTGTCGCTAATGTACGCTAGCCCAAATCAGCGTGTCGCTAAAGTACGCTGGCCCAAATCAGCGTGTCGCTAATGGACGCTACCCAGAAACAGTGTGTCGCTAATGCATGCTAGCCAAAATCAGCGTGTCGCTAATGCACGCTAGCCAAAATCAGCGTATCGCTAATGTACGCTAGCCCAAATCAGCGTGTCGCTAATGTACGCTAGCCCAAATCAGCGTGTCGCTAATGTACGCTAGCCCAAATCAGCGTGTCGCTAATGTACGCTAGCCCAAATCAGCGTGTCGCTAATGGACGCTACCCAGAAACAGTGTGTCGCTTATGCATGCTAGCCAAAATCAGCGTGTCGCTAATGCACGCTAGCCATAATCAGTGTGTCGCTAATGCACGCTAGAAAAAGTCAGCGTGTCACTAATGCACACTAGCCAAAACCAGTGTGAAGCTTATGCACCTTAGCCAAAATCAGTTGGTCGCTAATGCACGCTAGCCAAAACAAAATCATCACGATAAATTATTGAGTTTGGCGTTTTGATGTTTAAATATTATTACCCGACTATCAGGCCGCATTTTATTGTACTTTAGCATTTTTATGCTGACTGGCGTGTAACCTACACATTTCAGCGTGTTGCTATTGCACGCTAGCCAAAATCAGCGTGTCGCTAATGCACGCTAGCAAAAATCAGCGTGTCGCTAATGTACGCTAGCCCAAATCAGCGTGTCGCTAATGTACGCTAGCCCAAAACAGCGTGTCGCTAATGTACGCTAGCCCAAATCAGCGTGTCGCTAATGGACGCTACCCAGAAACAGTGTGTCGCTTATGCATGCTAGCCAAAATCAGCGTGTCGCTAATGCACGCTAGCCATAATCAGTGTGTCGCTAATGCACGCTAGCCAAAATCAGCGTGTCTCTAATGCACGCTAGAAAAAATCAGCGTGTCACTAATGCACACTAGCCAAAACCAGTGTGAAGCTTATGCACCTTAGCCAAAATCAGTTGGTCGCTAATGCACGCTAGCCAAAACAAAATCATCACGATAAATTATTGAGTTTGGCGTTTTGATGTTTAAATATTATTACCCGACTATCAGACCTCATTTTATTGTACTTTAGCAACTTTATGCTAACTGGCGTGTAACCTACACATTTAGTGTAATGTAACCTTTTTGTAATCTATCCGCCATTTTGAAAAATTGTGAGCCAAGCTGGAAGGTATAGTATTACCCTTACGGCTTGGCTCACTTTAACTTCCGGTTCCGGTATAGGAACTTTTCCCGTACTTTTATTTATTTTCCCGCCTTTTTTAATGTATTATAATTTTTGGCGGGAAAACGTACATGCCTAAATGACGTCAACTGATACAGCGTGACGTCACTTAACTTCTGACGTCACTTAACGGTAATTTTTCAAACATCGTCATAACAAGATTATTCTTTGACGAGTCAGCACGCATATTTTTCGCACGCAACTTTTTATGCCTAAAAGAACCGCTTGTGAAGCTGGACTTGATATCGCAATTGCCAAACGAGCAAAAAGGGATACACCTATAATGGTTAGACGTACCTACAAGAAAAAGCGATATGTAAGTAAACGCAACTATAGAAGAAAGGCTGGTACACGTAGAAGTACAAGAGTTAGTGTTGGCAATTGGGGCAGTCGTCGCCGTTATTTTAAGCGCGACTTCCTTACTAATCTTACGACTACGCACAGTGATTCAGTCGCAGAGGTAATTACCTTGACTATGGATTTAGATGTAGTTCTAGGAAGCGCGCAAGGAGCTAGTTTAGCCCAGTGGTTAGATAAGTACAAGATTTTACGTATGGACTTGTACGCGACTGCCGCCAGATATACTTTTAAATAATCATACACTAATTATATATATGAAATTTGTTGGATTTGGTGGAATATCGATTTTAAATCACGAGTATTAAAAATGATATGCGCCACGAGTGAAAATACAAATTTTCTATGATCACGAGTGAATTAAAATCGATTATCCACCGAATTCAACAAATTTTCTTTTTATTTTATGATTAAAAATAATTATTTCTGTATTTTTTTTGTTGAAGTAATTAGGTCGTAACGTCATGAAAATGACGTCATTTCACAGTATTTCATCGATAATTTACACTGTCAATTTTCATTTTTTGAAATATTGAATTATCAGTTTTAATTCACTTATATTTCTCTATAAACCCAAAAAGCATACAATAAAAAGCATATTTTTTAGTCGGTTATTTGAAAATCGAAATATGATCTATTATCTGTTGATTTTAGTGTTTCGTTTAGTCGCATGCAACACGAAACAACGGTATATACACGAACAAAAACCTACATAACAATCTTCATATCCATAGACAACGAAAACATAAATCAAACCAACTAATATATGGGGGTTAAATAATAGTGTTCTGATCGAAAGAATTCATATACGATGCTGTAAACAAGTGTTAGAGGTGAGGTTGCAAACACAAAATAATTTTGTTTATGGGGAACTTGGACGTGTGCCATTAATAAATAAACGTATCATCTGTGTGTTAAAGTACTGGTTTAAAATATTACAATCTGATAATGTCAAGTACATAAAAATTATTTATGATATGTTATTACATGATCACGATATATTTCCAGATAAAAAGTCTTGTGTTAAATCTGTCAAGGAACTATAAGACAAATTAGGATTAAGTGAAGTATGTTTTTTTCAAGGTGTAGGAGATATTATCTTATTTTTATCCATAGCAAAACAACGAATATCTGATATGTTTTTGCAAAACTGGTCAAGTGAACTTCAAAACTCGACCAAAGGTAGAAGTTATAGCCTTTACAGTAGCTTTAAGTTTCAACCATATTTAAATGTAGTAAATGTTTCAAAATTTAGAATTGCGTTAACTCGTTTTGGAGTATCTGCCCATAGACTTGAAGTGGAGGCAGGGAGATGGCACAAGCCTGAAAAAATACCGTTTCAAAACAGAAAATGCAAACGCTGTAACGTTCTTGAGGACGAATTTCATTTTTTACTGGAATGCCCAATGTCTAAAAATTTACGAAAGCAGTATATAAATAAACATTATTGGAAAAACACAAACATGATCAAGTTAATTGACCTTTTACAGATTGAAAATGAAAAAAGCGTACGAAATCTATCTATTTTTGTTTTTAAAGCTTTTAAAATGAGAGCTGACTTGTGTTATCAATAGCTTCTCTCCATTTACTGACATTTATTAATCAATTTAATATTAAAGATACATACATAACTATAAAGTGTATACAAATTGTTTGTACTAAGACTGTTTCTGTACGTCATTGACCATATGTGTATGTTTGTTGTAATATATGTGTACTCATGGGCTTTAAGCCTAATGTATGTTGAAATAAACTCTACTAAACTCTACTATAAACGTTGCCATCATATAACGTTAAAACTTCAAGTGAATTATATGTATTTCTACTTTCTTATTTCACATGTTGCCGATTCCCGACAGGTTGGAGGTCGCTTCGGACAATTCCTATTTTGGGATTTGTACTAGTTAAAATTGTCGGAAAGGGTATAGAATGACTTGAATATCAAACTATGATACATTGAGAACGTGTACCAATCCAAATTGTTGTTTACATTAGTGTCGCATTCGAAGCTATGCCTTTCGTTAAATACGACTTGATACAGCAAACCCGCAAAATGCAAGTTCTCAGAACACCATTATTGCGCTATAATCTATATTTTTACGAAAATCAACGTAAATCCATTGTTTATATTTGTTGCCATCCAATGTGTTTTTTTTAAACTAGTACACAGTCTCTCCATTTTTATTTCACCGACACCCGACATATAATTAATCTAGTATGGTTTTCTCAGAACCTGTGAATTTGTTGAAGTTTTGGACAACGACTAGGAGTATCTTACTTCTAACTTCTCTTAATGGAAACCCTTTTCTATATTCTTCTGATTTCACGTATCCCTGAGTGTCGGCATGTAGGCAAACTCTGTTCTATATTCTTCTAATGTCGCGTTTTCCCGACTCCCGGCAGTTCTAATGTCACGTTTTCCCGACTCCCGACAGTTCTGATGTCACGTTTTCCCGACTCCCGATAGCTCTTATTTTACGTTTTTCAGACTATCCACAGTTCTTTTTGCATGTATTCCCTACTACCGACAGGTAGTCCCGTCTTATAAGTAATGTATGCTTAATGTGATAAAAATAATATAATATATTGTCTTTTAATAGCCGGTGATGATATAATATTTGAATATATGTCTTTTAGCATGTCATTGTATTATATTTATTATGTCTTGCTATGAATGTTTGATCTCAATATCTACTTATGTGCTTTCATTTTACAGCTGATAGTATTTGTTATGTATACCATGTCCTTTTGTTTGTCGGGAAAAAGCTATAAGCTTATGTTCATTGTTTATAATGTCCGACGTTAAATAAATCTTCTTGTATCTTGTAGGTGGGGTGTCGGTAACGATCAGCGCTACATCGACGACTATCTGACGCTTTACGTCGCCACCATCAAGCGCCTACTGGACGCGGAAGACCCCGGCCGCCCCTTTATGCTCTCGAGTCCAAGCAACGGGGCCGAGACGGTAAAGCAGGGTGGGATCTCGAATTTTCCTTCAAGCAACCTTTATGGAGATAGTGAGTGGAATTGCCTATTTTTGTACTTTATATACATAAGTTTTCTATTAGAAAAGGCGTTTCACTTTGATCGTTGACTCTCTGATATTAAGAAAAACACGCATGATTTTTTACTCTTCATTTTGAGTGAGTGCAAATTGGTGTCAACTTTTGTATTGTATATACCCCGATTCATTTGTATTTATTTGAAACGGCTTTCCATTTTATCGCACTTTTATCTTTGACTCTAATTTAAGAAATACAAGCACGATTTTTTGCGCAATTTTAACAATAAACGCAGAAGAAAGAAAATCTCGAAATGTCACTTACTTTTATGAATGTGATCTAACTTGTTGATCCGTATTTACTATTGACTTTATTTAGTCCAATGAAACCTCGATGTAAAACGATTTTTTTTTCTTTTACATTGAACTGAATTATGCTTTAAAAAAGTTATTGAAAATAAAAACAAGTTCTACCCAGAAAACTAGCTCGAGATCGTCTCCGAAACGTTTATTTGGAGGCGGATGGAACTCAAGAGGCGTAGACTGGACAGAAGGGGCATACATATAGCTATTTTTTAAGTTAAAATCGGGCATATCTAAAGCTCTTTTAAATCGGGCATAACTAAAGCTCTTTTAAATCGGGCATAACTAAAGCTCTTTTAAATCGGGCATAACTTAAGCTCTTTTAAATCGGGCATAACTTAAGCTCTTTTCAATTGGGCATAACTTAAGCTCTTTTAAATCGGGCATAACTTAAGCTCTTTTAAATCGGGTATAACTAAAGCTCTTTTAAATCGGGCATAACTAAAGCTCTTTTAAATCGGGCATAACTTAAGCTCTTTAAAAACTGGCTTAACTAAAGCTCTTTAAGTAAAAATCGAGCATATCTAAAGCTCTTTAAAATCGGGCATAACTAAAGCTCTTTAAAATCGGGCATAACTAAAGCTCTAAGTTAAAATTGGGCATGTCTAAAGCTCTTTAAATTAAAATCGGGCATAACTAAAGCTCTTTACGTTGCAATCGGGTATTACTACAACTGTGCTAAAGTTGACAAAAAGGTCAAAACTTCATCTTAAAACTTCAGTTTAAGATGAAATCGGGTATAACAAGAGATTAAAGTTGCGATCAGGTATAACAACAGCTGTTTTTTAGTTGAAAAAGGGCAACACTTCAGCTGTTTAAGGTTAAAATCGTGTACAACTGTAGCTGTGTGTTGAAATCAGGGATAATCACGGCCGTTTGTCAGTTTAAATTACTTACCACTGCAAAAGTTTACAGTTGCAATCGGATAGAATTATATCTTTTTGCTAGTTGAAATCAGGCATGACGTGAATACCTGCATATATTTTAGTTGATAATGGGCATACGTGTCACTTTTTTAAGTTAAACAAGGAGAATAAATACAGCCTTTTTAATTCGTGAAAGAATATTATTGAGACGCGCTCTGAAAAAAATCGCTTAATTCATGCGTGTAAAGTGTCTTCCCGGATAAGCCTGTGCAGTCTAACTAGGGACAATACCCGGATAAGCCTATGAAGTCTAACTAGGGACAATACCCGGATAAGCCTATGAAGTCTAACTAGGGACAATACCCGGATAAGCCTATGAAGTCTAACTAGGGACAATACCCGGATAAGCCTATGAAGTCTAGCTAGGGACAATACCCGGATAAGCCTGTGCAGTCTAGCTAGGGACAATACCCGGATAAGCCTGTGCAGTCTAGCTAGGGACAATACCCGGATAAGCCTATGAAGTCTAGCTAGGGACAATACCCGGATAAGCCTATGAAGTCTAGCTAGGGACAATACCCGGATAAGCCTATGAAGTCTAGCTAGGGACAATACCCGGATAAGCCTATGAAGTCTAGCTAGGGACAATACCCGGATAAGCCTATGAAGTCTAGCTAGGGACAATACCCGGATAAGCCTATGAAGTCTAGCTAGGGACAATACCCAGATAAGCCTATGAAGTCTAGCTAGGGACAATACCCGGATAAGCCTGTGCAGTCTAGCTAGGGACAATACCCGGATAAGCCTGTGCAGTCTAGCTAGGGACAATACCCGGATAAGCCTGTGCAGTCTAACTAGGGACAATACCCGGATAAGCCTATGAAGTCTAGCTAGGGACAATACCCGGATAAGCCTATGAAGTCTAGCTAGGGACAATACCCGGATAAGCCTATGAAGTCTAGCTAGGGACAATACCCGGATAAGCCTATGAAGTCTAGCTAGGGACAATACCCGGATAAGCCTGTGCAGTCTAGCTAGGGACAATACCCGGATAAGCCTGTGCAGTCTAACTAGGGACAATACCCGGATAAGCCTGTGCAGTCTAACTAGGGACAATACCCGGATAAGCCTGTGCAGTCTAACTAGGGACAATACCCGGATAAGCCTGTGCAGTCTAACTAGGGACAATACCCGGATAAGCCTGTGCAGTCTAACTAGGGACAATACCCGGATAAGCCTGTGCAGTCTAACTAGGGACAATACCCGGATAAGCCTGTGCAGTCTAACTAGGGACAATAATTTCCGCTTTTATGGTATTTTTGTTCAAAGAAAGTATCTTCTAAACAGTTATCCAATCTAGGTGAAAAGTGTCGTCGCATATTAGCCTTTGCGGACTTCACAGGTTAACCTGGCTAACGACACTTAAAGGGGCCTTTTCACAGTTTTTGGCATGTTTTGAAATAAGTCATTATATGCTTTATATTGATAAATGTTAACATTGGATCTTAAAATCTCCAGTAAAAAATCAAGAATAAAATTTAAAAAGGGAAAAACAAGTAGCCGCATCTGGACTCGAACCAGTGACCCCTGGAGTCCTGGAGTAACCTGGAGTAAAAACGCATTACCCCGCTTGGCTATTCTGCCAAGCATGCTTGGTTGAAGTATTTAATGCATTATATGAGAAATCTTCGTAGTTTCACAAAATTTAACGACAACAACAGAACTCTCCAAATTATTCAATCGTTTCGCGTTGCAATGCTTTATAATTTTTAGGTTTTTAAATCGTCAAAACATGCATATATTAGCTATATTAGACCATGGTAAATGTTCAGTAATACTGTTTCCTCACAAATATCATAACTAAAACGAAAATGTGCGAATCTGAAACAACTTTTTTCAATTTTGTCAATTTACCAAACCGTGAAAAGATCCCTTTAACGCACATGCATTATACCCGTTAACCAAGAGCGAGGCTCGATATCATTTACAACAATTTTCAATCTTCCAAGTTCATGACTACAACTACGGACGCCGGTTCTGGGACGCTGGCGCCTACAGTGTACCTCGGATGGCCTCCGAGTACGGGCTGCAGTCGTTCCCGAGCGCTGAGAGTCTCTCTTCCGTTTACGCCGACGCCGACATGCGCTACGGGTCGGAACTGAACGCTTACCGACAGCATCACGCCGGCGGTAATTGTAATGGATACCATAACGCCCCATTGGTTCAAAAAGGTGCCATGTGCCTTCTAATTTCAATGTCACATGGTTCTTGTTTGCACCAAGGGGGGGGGGGGGGGGCGAATTTTTGTATGCTGTAAAATCATTCATATTCGTCTGCAAAACATTTGGTGTGTTTTAAATGACACGTTTATTCGTTAATTTTTTATTTGGAGAAAAGAATGAGAAATTTGCGTTCGTCTTTAAATAAATAAAATCCACGAAATCGACGAAATATAATGTCCTACTCAAAGGTGGTTAGCGTGTTGCTATGATATTAATTAGTAACAACATCATTTTGAATGAAAAATAAACAAATAATGACGGAAAATCAACTTCTCTGGAAAATTGTCACTATCAAATATATTTATAAGTTGATTTTTCGTTATAATATAATTATTTTTCAATTAAAATGATAATTTTACTAATAAATATCATAGCCACACTCTAACCACCTGTGATCCCACTAAGGCGGGGCGGGAACTATTCTTAATGATTTTTCAGTAGTTCGGTAATTTTAATTGCTAACACATTCTTTTGAAATTGTACAGGATATCTTTTAGTTTCGTAATTGTTAAGGAAACCACATATAGTTCTGGGAAAACTGGGCTTAATGCTTAATGCATGTTCGTAAAGGGTCGTCCCAGATTACCCGATGCAGTCCGAAATGGTTGATCAGGTACGACACTATTATGGAATTTTTCGTTGAAAGTACGTCTAAACTTAAATCCAGTTCAATCGGAAAGATGTTCAACCCAGTGATCATCACATTTCTGAATTAATGTGCATGTGAACATACTGTAATGTACTCGCCTTTTGTGACGTTTCTGCATTTATCTGGATCGTGAAAAAAGATTGATATCAACGTTTTTCGTGCCAACGGTAATTTAGTCTTTAAAACTTAAAACAATGGACATAATTATTCGTTGGTATCTTAAATTCGTGAATCGGTCAACCAACGAAATCAACAAAAATTAATAGTCCACGAATAATTATTTTAATAATTCGTGAATCTGTCTACCAACAAAATCAACGAAAACTAATGGTCCACGAATAATTATGTTAAAAATTCATGAATCGGTCTACCAACGAATTCAACGAAAATTAATACCGGTAGTCCACGAATAATAATGCTTTCACAGTAGCTGACAAAGCGGCGCATGCTTATTATCGTCACAAGTCCTTGTTTATATTCGTTTGCAGGCAATCAACAGATGCTGAACCTTATCGAGATGTACATGCTGCCCCCTAACGGCACGGACGAAAGGCAGAAGTTCTCAGATCTCATCTACTGCACACAGGTTAGATAACTGAATATACAGACTTAGCACAGTGATCTCCCTTGTTTGCCCGACCGCTAATTGCAGTGGTTGGCACATGCGCTTCTCATGTAGGTCAACCTAGTGCAACGCCCGCTTCCGGAAGCATGTCAGTTTGGCAGGTGGTCACCATACTGGAAATTGAAGCTATAATTGAAAAAAATAGTCGCAACTTTCTTGTTTTGTAAGTAAATTATGTAGAAGTCATAAAAATACTCAAGGTCCCCACATAATGCAGCCTCAGATGCGGAAGGACATCAGAAACTTTGAAATACACTCTCACACACAATATTGCCTTAACTGATTAACTTAAATAAGCCTTGTGCCGGATGAACACAGTGGAGGCCTATAGGCAGTGACACCTTTTGGACCCAGTCCCCAGGCCCCTGGCCCCTGGTCGGCCTCGGGCCAACTAGAACGCCAGTGCCAAGTGGAATTCACTCGTTTAAAACAGCAAAACACAACGGTTTTGCAAATAATAAATAATTGCAACTTGGTAAAACAATGGAAAGCCTTTAATTGAAATTTAACATTGATAGACATAATTTAATGATTCAAGTCATTAGATTAAAGGGGCCTTTTCACAGATTTTGGCATGTTTTGAAGTTTGTCATTAAATGCTTTCTATTGATAAATGTAAACATTAATTTTTAAAAGCTCCAGTAAAAAAATCAAAAATAAAATTTAAAAAAGGAAACAAAGTAGCCCGCAGCAGGACTCGAACCAGTGACCCCCGGAATCCTGAAGTAAAATCGCATGAGCCAACTGAGCTATCCTGCCAAGCATACATAAGATGCGTATTTAATACGTTATATAAGCAACCTTCGTAGTTCTACAAATTTAAACGACAACAACAGAACTCTCCAAATTATTCAATCGTTTCGCGTTGCAACGCTTTATAATTTTAAGGTTTTCAAATCGTCAAAAGATACATATAATGGCTATATTGGACTATGGTAAATGTTCAGTAATACTGTTTCCTCACAAATATCATAACTAAAACGAAAATTTGCGAATCTGAAACAACTTTTTTCAATTTTTTCAATTTACCAAACCGTGAAAAGATCCCTTTAATTGAAATTTAAAATTGATATACATGATTTGATGTTTCAAGTTATTAGATTAAGCTGAGTAAGTAAACAAACTTTATTTCGTCGCGGTCTAATGGGGCCCCTAAAAGTTGCGAGGCCAATAGGCAGTTGCCTACTTTGCCTAATGGTTAACCCTTTCAGTGCAGGAACCGAATTTTAAAGGCCTTTGCAAACAGTTTGGATACAGATGAGACGCCAGAGAACGTGGCGTCTCATCTGGATCCAAACTGTTTGCTATTCTGATAGTATTCTTTGAAAAAAAATCGAAGAAAATGCTAATTTTAGAAATTCTGCAGACGACATTTTAGCAGACGACAAATTTCCTAGCATGCGAAGGGTTAATCCAGGACTGATAACGCTCCGTTTGTATTGGTTGGTGATCGTTTTTTAATGAAAGATATTTAACATTTTGGTTTTAGAAATAAAAGTTGTTTTAAGTCAGAAGATTCTATTTAGATTGTGCACGCGGTTGCCATGCGAACCGAGACGGAGCACTACCGCCGCTGGCAGAGTCAGCTGACCAATCAAGGGGAGGGGCACACGATGGGGGCGTTATATTGGATGTTTGCCGACATCTGGCAGGCCCCATCTTGGGCCTCTATTGGTAAGTTACTGGTAACACTCCTGCAAATCATGGCAAGTTGCGCTCAATTGGTCATTGTCGGCTCAGGTACTACTTTAAAGTACCCCGATTACTATTACGTATACAAGAAAGTACCCGGGGTTCGGAGAATGTACTCAAAAGTACCCCATAGTATGACATGGTACGTTTTAACGTATTTTCCGTACCCAGGGTACGTCGAAGTATAATACTTAAAGGGGCCGTCCAACAGATTCTGGCATGTATTCAAACATGTCAATAAATGCTTTATATTTATAAATTTAAACATTTGACCTAAAAATATGCAGTAAAAAATACAATTTAAAAAAGGAAAGAAGTAACCCTCAACAGGGCTCGAACCACTGACCACTGGAGTCCTGGAGTAAAAATTCTCTCGCCTAGACCACTCGACCATCCATGCTCATGCTTAGAGCGGATGTATTTTTATGCCCCCGGTAGGAGGGCATATAGTGATCGGACTGTCTGTCCGTCTGTCCGCCTGTCTGTCTGTCCTTCTTTCAGTCACACATTGCGTTTAGGTTTCGAAAAATGCTCATAACTTCTATGTCCCTTGAGATGTAACCTTCATATTTGGTTTGCATATGAACAGAACAGAACAGAATATTTTATTTTAGCTTAAGCATACAGCTCATCGCCATAAACATACATATGCAATAACAGCATGCGTGACAAGTATATACAAAACATACATCCTTTTGAGGAAAGATCAATTTAAAAAGTAATGACATATAACATGTTTTAGTGAGAATGTCACATGGATGGGGTTAATACAAAGTGATCATGTAATGTTAACACGAAATTTAATAATTGTTACAAATATAACATTATTCTAAGCTTATTGTCTTTGTGGAAGATATATCATTTATACTACACATATAGCATATCTTCTCGCAACTTAAAGCATTTTAAACAAAAAATGGCAAGTTTTCTTAACACTATTTTGTTTGAACAATTAAGTAGTTCGTTAAACTTGAACATACTAGGTCGTGATCTGTAATACTTTGGAGTTAATGTATTCCTAATATCGGCATAATAAGGACATTTAATAACAAAGTGATATTCATCCTCGATATCATTGAGGTTGCATAAAACACATTTGCGTTGATCTCTGACAATGTTCTGGTGTATATCCGTTTCAATTAATAATTTGTGAGACGACAAACGTAATTTAGCAATAATATTCCTATGTTTTTTATTTTTGAACAATATCAAGATACGCAGATCTTTCGAATATTGGTTTCAATTCTTTATATAAAATCATTGAACTAGATGATGTGACACTTGTATTCCAGTTAGTGATATACTGGTCTCGTAATCTGGTTTTAAGTAGCGGTATTAATTGATTAGAGTTCACAGATTCGGGGAATAGCCATACATCGTTAAAACCGGTTTGGTTTAGAATGTCCCGTACTTTCGATGACCAATTGTTTGTGTTATTTTTGCGTTCAATTTCTAATCTCTGTGATAATAAAATGTGTTTAAGAATACAATTACCCTCTTTTACAGTATATAATTTCAAAAAGTATTTCACGATCCTGACATATCTGTCTAAATACAAGGGGAATCGACCAACTTCGGCATATAGCGATAATGAGTTTGTTGACATCTTAACATTCAATATTCTTTTACAAAATTTACGATGGACGCGCTCAATGTTTTCCGCTTTCATAAGTATATGAAGGCCTTTCCATACGCACACAAATTTTGACCCCTGTGACCTTGACGTTGAACTTAGGGTCCGCGTTTAGGTCTCGAAATCTGCGTTTAGGTTTCGAAAAATGCTCATTACTTCTATGTCCCTTGAGATATGACCTTCATATTTGGTATGCATGTGTATATGGACAATGCCTTTCCATACGCATAGAAATTTTGACCCCTGTGACCTTGACCTTGAACTAAGGGTCCGTGTTTAGGTTTCGAAATCTGCGTTTAGGTTTCGAAAAAAGCTCATAACTTCTATCAAGCGTTCATAGGGGGCATTAGTCATCCTATGGTGACAGCTCTTGTTTACCTATATAAGCAATCCTCGTAGTTTCCCAAAATATAACTACAACAGAAATTTCGAAATTATTCAATAGTTTCGCGTCGCACGACGCTTTATAATTTTTAGGTTTTCCAATCGTTAAAAGATGCATTTAATGGATATTTAAGAGCATGGTAAATGGTCAGTATTACTATTTCCTCAAAAATATC
Source organism: Dreissena polymorpha (assembly GCF_020536995.1). Taxonomy (NCBI): domain Eukaryota; kingdom Metazoa; phylum Mollusca; class Bivalvia; order Myida; family Dreissenidae; genus Dreissena; species Dreissena polymorpha. The sequence continues at coordinate 66,305,005 of NC_068361.1, read as the reverse complement.
ATAACAAAAACGAAAATTTACGAATCTGAAACATTTTGTTTTTATTTTGTCAATTTACCAATCTGTTGGACGGCCCCTTTAAGAGTACTTTTAAGCAGTACTTGAGCCGAATACGACCAATAAATCGCGAGGGCACACGATGATGTCACTGTATTACATGCTAGGCAGTTCGCCGATATTTGGCACGACCCCATTAGTGTCTTTCTTGGTAAGCTGTTAGCTAGAAACCAGCATTGTATGTGCGCATCTATGTTAGATGCCCTTCTTAGAAGTATTCACTGTAAAGTGAACCAAGATCCATTGTTTCAGTAAACTTCCGTAAGTTTACAATTGTATAATAAAAAGCTGCTAATTTTCTCAGGAACAGTAAAACTCTAGATTTGCGCGTGAACCGTAAAAAATCAAATTAATTTGCACTTGAATTGCAAACAAAAACTAAAACAGAAAAAGAATTTAAAAAAAACGTACATTTAGGAAACAAAAAAAAGGTTCAGGAAACAGCGCAAGTTAGGAAACGTAATGTGTACTAAAAATTTGTGAAGTTTACTTGTTAGCATCATTTTTAAACTATAATGTATATTGGCATTCTTAAAATGTAATACCCTTGATGTATTTATTTAATGCATTCGCAGTGTTTTCACAAATAACATATAGATACGATGCACACGGGCGCAATTGAACACGATAAATGGCCAAGCAGTTCCCGGAAGTTATAAATGTATTCAACGTTTTGCGCATGCGTCGACTTTGTTACGCCTGTTTATTTCTCGTAGATTGACATTTTTGTCCCAGTTTGATATTCATTTCATTCAAAGTAAGAAAGCAGAACGGAAAAAAGGAGCGTTTGAGTGTTAATAAGCAGTGGTATGGGGCGGCATCCCATGAAATTTATAAGGCATTCCACTTATAACCGTTTAATGTTGTTTGTCGATGAATTAAGAGAAACTTTAAAAAAAAAGAATGTTATGATATCAGAAATATTTCTTCATTTCAGAATATGGCGGGAAATGGAAAATGCTGCACTATTTTGCTCGGAAGTTTTTCGCGCCAATCTTGATTTCTCCCTACATAGACAACTCAGACCTGAAAGTATTCCTCGTGGTGGACGAGTTGCCTACCTTTGACCGTAACGATCCGCTCGAAATCGAGTTGGAACTTCATCCAGTAATTACCGAAGATGAACGACCATTCAACCTGTTCGCTCTCAGGTACCTTAAACTTTTGGATTTCTTCATTAAATTTTGAGAGTAAAATATAACAAATAAAAGCCCGCTACGGAATCCGGATAGTGTCATCTATAAGCTCGCCCTTCTTTCATCAAGGGCGACACACGACACACGAAGCGATACACGATATTTTGCGCGACAGTCGCGGCGACGCACGATATTTTGCGCGACAGTCGCGGCGACGCACGATATTTTGCGCGACAGTCGCGGCGACCCACGATATATGTTACAAGATATATCGCCTTTTGGGCTACCTACACAAGGACAAAAGTTCGTGGTACATTCTCGCGCGTCGCTTCGTGTATCGCGCAAAATATCGTTAAGTTTCGCCTTTCACAATCACATAGGGTGTGACTATTCCTACCAGTTGTAAAACTATATACCGGTATATGGTGAGCAATTTTTTAATAAATACGATTTAAAAGATAATATTAGTTTTAAAAACTTCATGCCTCATTGATTTTTTTCTAAATGCACCGTGTTCTGAAAAAACTGGACTTCTATGTAACTTAGCAACCAAAAGTTTGATCTGATTAACCCTTTGCATGCTGGGAAATTTGTCGTCTGCTAAAATGTCGTCTGCTGAATTTCTAAAATTAGCATTTTCTTCGATTTTTTTCAAAGAATATTATCAGAATAGCAAACAGTTTGGATCCTGATGAGACGCCACGTTGTGTGGCGTCTCATCTGGATCCAAACTGTTTGCAAAGGCCTTCAAAATTCGGTTCACGCACTGAAAGGGTTAATAAAAGAAAATACTATCTACATATCGTGTTTCTTCAACATAGTTAAAGTTCTTTGTGAGATGTCGCAGAATCAGGATTGTTAGTTTTCATTTACAGTCAATCTTGAGCACGCGACCTTTGTCTTATGCGACCACTTTGAACTCCAGCCTATTTTGATATTTTGATAAACTTACCTTCTTACAAATTCAATAAATTATCTTGTTTAATGTTACTGTTTTATTTAATTGTTCACAATTATTTTCACACTCTTTGTTGCAGCATTAATATCCCGGTGTTTAATTGCACCTTTGTTATCACAAACCGATTATCTCGTTATGATCGGATACTGTCCAGACAATAACAAAGAAAACATGGTTTCATAAAACAAGGGACCTGCACTTGGGTCCCTGCATAAACCCCATGTTGCATAAGAGTGTCTGGTCAGTAAACATAAGTTACGATACCTCTATGTCATCTCTTGGCATATTGAGCAATCATTTAAGACAAATTTTAAAGCTTAAAATACTGATCAGTTGCTTCAATGAAATATTTTAACATTAACATTAATGAAATCATTTGTCGGAAATGGATTTACAGGAACTAGTGTGTATGTATATAAGCCAGTTTAATCTTAATAATAGATTGTTTAATAACTATACATTTTAAATATTGTGCAATTTTACTGCTACGCAATTAAGGTATTTTACGGGTACCGGCAAAACTCCGCTAAATACGTGTAAAGATTGTACATTACTGCAGTGTACGAAACACCATCATGAACACAAGCAATCACAATAGGGTAAAATATACTTTCTTTAAAAAATATGTTTAATATAATTTTAAGCCTTTATCATAAAATGCTAGATTTGTATCACTCCTTATTACTAGTAAAGAGAGAGCAATATACATGCAAAGAAAGTTCACTTTGCATAATTAATATGCAGTGTTTATCCGTTTTATGCTTAATTGTATTTATAATGTCATTCAATGTAAACGAAACGAAAATTCATTCAATGTAAAAGAAAATTACCACGATATTGAAAAAAAGAGTAATGTATTCCGCTTTTTAGGGCTTTGTTTTTATAATTGATTTTTATGACATTATCGATCGCTGATGAAAATGAACACTACCCACACCACTTATAATTATAATCAAAATTGATATATGTTTTATAAGTGTTGAAATATAATTTATTCAAGTCTTATTATCAAAAAGATTACGTCTAATGTATTGTTTTGTTTTGTGGAATAGTCAGTATTTAGTCATCCGATCACTTTTACTCTATGCTTATAACTTCTTCGAAATTTTATGAAGAGGAAATTTGATGTGTGAATATACATTAATTTGGTATTAAATATGATATTTTTTCACTATTTGTTAAGAGTTTTAACGTTTATTTCGTTTTTTTATTATCAATTTATTGACTTAACAAAAGCCCTTAATACATGTTTTACGTTACTGTAACCTTTTTTTGCCAACCAGTCAGTGCGCATGCGCGGAAAATCCCGAATGTAAACAATAACAAGTAACTCGTCTATTACACTGTGAATGAACAAAAACTGTCACGTGACCACAAAAGTCAACGTCAGTAGTCATTTTATGACAACAAACAGCCGCGCAAGGTAGGTTTTTTCCAATATCTTTGCTGATCATCCTCTGACTTTCATACGACCTAGTGCAGGCAATATGGCATGCATATAGCTTTAGATCGGTATATCACGCGTTGTGTGTGTTGCTCTGGTTTTCGAGAACACTTCGGCGCATATTTCCATTTAAGAAGCAAACGTCAGTAGTAAAATTACAAAGAGTCAGTGTTTTCGAAAATTAACGATAACAGAACTGTCTATGCTTTACCGGACGAACATATATTACATATCGAGGGGTTAGAGCCAGAAGGTGGTAAGTGCATTTTTTATCAAAAATCACTTTTTTGCACGTTAAGAAAGCTATTCCAATACTCTTCAATTTGCACTATTCCCTTGAATCATATCTTGTATACAACATAGTTTATCAGACAGAACCAAGGTGCACTAAGTGCTTATCGACAAATCCCTTGTATGCCAGAATGCTTTATATCATTTTCATGACTGCAAGAGAGCTTTAATAGCACTTTAGTTTTTTTGGCACAATATGTTTTCATACATATTGAGAGGTAATACATGTGCCAAAAGGATTTAAGTGCACTTAAATCATTTTAACATAAGACAGTTGTGCCCCTTATTCAATGTAAAAAATAAAATATGAAGCCCTTACCTTGTAAAGGAATAACTGTATCTGGTTTATATCAACAGGAAACACAAACTATTGTGCTAATGGGTAATTAGATAGGGAGAAATATGAATTTATCGGTGTTTATGTTGATAAAAGACACTGTTCTCCCACTAAGATGGTAAAATAATATAATTGTTTCAACACCTTTCTCATTGAAAGTTCTTTCTTATAGAAAGGAAATGTTTTCAAAGAAAACTACATTTACAGTAAAAGATTTTTAGGTATTATATTTGTGTGTAAAAAGATGTCTATTATTATTAAAATACTAAAATGTTTCAAATTTGGACTTGAAAGGCAGGAAGAAATTAATGCTTATCTTTTTTAGATTTTGCAGTAATTAATTTTATAATTGTATTACAGGTATATGTCTCTCTGACTTCAGTGCCATTTGATATGTTCACTATAGACAGGCTTTATTGCAGATGTATACTTTTATGGTTATAGCATTCAAGCAGTTCATTACACATTGAAAGTTTGAAAAAAGTATGTTAAAAGCTGTGCATCTATTAACTTATTTTCAAATAAAAGTTTAACATGCCAAAGTTGTGCTTATATTTTTACAAAGAGTTCATATCAACGCCAGAAGAACGTCGTATGTTCAAACATAACGGCATAGGGTGTTACGACAAATCTGATTCGACGTTTCACTTTTAACATGAAGAATGCGGAAAACCTTATTGGTAAATATTCCAGTGATCATAAATTGGAGAAATGGTAGGTGTGCGAAAATGAGACTTCCTTAAAATAAGTGAACCCACAGTATGACGTCATTGGAATGTGCGTTTAAAAACGTCAATCTTTATGTTTAAAAGTATAAACTGGTGGACAAAACGTGTCATAGTGTGCGCATCGTTATAATTTTTTTTCTATGATTTATGATAAACACATGTTTTGTGGATATTCTGAAGATATAGAATATTTTTATCATTGTTCTTATATGTTTACTGTAGTGAATAACATAATATCTTTATAATTTTTATTGAAAATAAAGAAGTGAAACTCCAGGTGCTGGAGCAGTTTTGCATGTTAGTGACATGCAATTAGTTGGTCATTAATTTAAGGCAAGTGACCAATTGCCAAATAGTACAACACAGCACAATACAAAACAACATAAACATATATAAAAATAAAGCTTGGGTCACCGCCTTGGAACGGTCAACCTCACACTTGGCCCAGCAATATTCATGATACATATAAGTGTGAATAAAATTTAACCTCATAGCATTGCAACTAAAATTAAACAATAATAAAAGGAAACCAAAACGCATTCATTTTAATTACCATTTAATTACTCAATGGTAGGGAAGAGACCAGAGCAACAGTGTTACAACCTTTTGAGGAACGATGAAATGAAATTACGAACAAGTGTCAACTACATCCCTTATTTTTAGAAAAAAGATTTGAGAATATAGCAAACCAACTTTTATTTGAATAACATAACTCTTTACTCAAATTAAAATATATAAGGCGTAGGTTAAAACTAAACCCATACATTCCAGAATAGGTAAGCAGCTAGAAATTCTCGCATGATTTCTTGGCTTCCTCAACTGACTTTTTTTCTCCTGGCAGCATTTGATGTAACATTATGCAGTCAATTTGTTTACTGAAAATGACGAACACATATTTTATAGAAAATGTTTAAAGATATATTCATGTACTGTAATCAAATCCCTTATCAGTAAAACAAGGCAACAATTTTTCCCCATACATGTTGCAAACTGACACAGATTGAGCAATATTTAAAGGACAAGTTCTTGATCGTTCTTGTTGATGCCCTGTGTTAGTGTCATTTTCTTTACAGATTAAGATGGAACAATATTACATAAATTGGTTAAAAAAGTTCGCAATTTATTTTAACAAATATTATTAAAAATAGACTATACGATTTTTGTATGTGTTAAATTGTAATATATTGATTAAAATATGTTACAATAACGCAACATAGGCAAGAAAAAATATACATTGAAGACGAATTTCATAAAATGCAGCAAAGACAAATTAGCGCCCCGAGCCGATTGTGACGAATATATTTCGTACATAGTTTCCTACAATAACCGAAGCATTCATCTTTTTATTAGGTTCGGAGTAAGTGTTCGTGTGTCGTATAAATAGATATGGTTGCAGTAAATTAAAATGATCCGTAAAACAAAATTTAGATTCACATCGTACATGCATGATATACATGCTGGCAAATTCGACTGTAAAGACATTGTCGATTTCAGAATTAAATATCAGGCTTATTTCGCATTTTTCGACACATGTCCGTCTTAACTTTTATTTCAATTTATATTGAAATATATGTATAATAAGTGTTTACACGTTTTATATAAATTCATAAATATTTGACAAAATCGTTCAGTCTCGGTTTAAAACGGAAATAATACAGTTTATGAAATGACATAAAATAAATATTAAACAAATATGTCTATTAAAACATGCCTACTTAAAATAATATACAGATTAAAAAACAGTAAAAGCATATTACGATACCATACAATAAGTACATTTTACTGCTATATATTTGTATAATTTGTCGTTACCAATATATGTCTGTTTTTGTTTAATTTAAATTTGTTGCTGTATTAATTTCTTTTAGTTATATCACTGACTTATGTCAGTCAACCTTCTCAATAAATATGTAAACAAGTCCCGTCAAAATCTTACACTTTCTTCCTTCCATGGCCATCCCAGCCCATATGACAATAAAAATGACCCACAGGTCAGTACAGGGGCAAGGTGGGGCCATCCCTAACAATGTGAGAAGAGGCAGAATGAAAAAACAATGATCAATTATTCAAAGCAAAGTTAAATATATCAATATGCTTAAATGTTTTTTGAAACAAATATAACTAGTTAATATTAAATGATTGAGAATAAACTAAATTTATACAGACATGTTTGCATTCATATTTAGATGTACAGTGGCATAGAGATGACATTTACTCCTCTTTTTTATAAACTGCACTCCTCTTTTTTTCTATCTCGTTCCCACGACATACTAACTAGAGGGAACGAGTTAACTATGTCGTGGGAATGATTTATTAAGTCGAGAGAACGAGATACAAAAAATAGTAGTGCAAAACTAAATAAATGAAGAGTGCAATACAAAAAGAGCAGTGCATTAAATAAAGGTGAAGTGCATTAAACACTTTACTGCACCGCTGTTTGTTTCGTTGCACTGCCTCTTTTATTTATTTTTGCACTCTTTTTTTCTATCTCGATCGTTCCCTTAACTTAGTAAGTTGTCCCACAACATTGCTTACTCGTTCCCACGAGTTAGTAAGTCGTTCCCTTGAGATAGTTAAAATGCTCTCTTCTTTTGTTTAATGCACCCCTCATATATTTACTTCACCGCTCTTTTTTTTATTGCACGCCTCTTTCATTTAATTGTGCACTCCTGTTTTTTTCTATATCGTTCACTCGACTTAGCTGACTGTTCCCTCGAGTTCGAGTTAGTAGGTCGTTCTCTCAAGTAAGTATGTCGTTGGAACGAGATAGAAAAAAGAGGAGTGCAATGTAAAACAAGAGGAGTGATTAACAAAAAGGAGTGATTGTCACCTATATGCCACCGTACTACTGATGATCAATACATGCATCTTACTGGAACGTTTTGAACAACTTTGATAGAGGATCACCCATTTATCATTTATGTGAAGGTTTGTTCGAATCTTCCCAGTGGTTGAAGTGGAGATTTGAAGCTGGTTGTAGACAACACAAAGAGAAGCCAACAACCACGTAAGCTAACTCTCAGTAGAGAACCAAAATACAAGATGCAAGGCAAAAACTAAAGCACAGAAGATTTAACAGTATGCCGTCGATAAAATTGTGATCAACTTTCAACTTAGGTAAGTCTCGGTAAATCTCTAAATTTTGTTATACAAATTATGTGAACCTCGTTTTGTGACCAGCTTTTACCACTGCATTCACATTTAAACAACTGCTGTAGAGAATCACTATGCATTTACAACATAGGCATCGATTTACATAACCTAAGTGACAAGGCGGTTCAGAATATAATAAGTTATAAGTAGTTTTTGGTCTATCAATGTGTTTAAAAGGATGTTGTCCCTGGCGTGCGGAATGTAAAGACTCCAGGTTCATAATTAACAAGGATGTTAGTCAATATATATAATATGAAACCTATTGGCATTGCATTTTGAATGCACTGATGTTGAATATTATGTTGATATTTATAAAATCTATATAACCCATGCGACCCTAAACCATTCAGGCTATATTTCATTTGCCTAAGTTAAAACAATCAAAGCATTTATAGTGTTCATAAGTTTTTTCTTATATTTGACATGGTAACCTAAGTTTTGAATACACTTCTTAGATTTCATCTTTGTTGTGATATTGTGATGATACACATTCTTACCAAATGTGATCAACATTTAGTCATAAGGGTAGCTTCTACAGTTGTTACAACTTTAGCGTAACCTTTAACCTGTTGACCAGGTTTTTGATATCAGTTGGCCCAAATTTTACATTGATTTAAATATTGTCGAAATAAACATTTTTACTTTTATATTTTATTGGCCTTAACCGAAAATCGGAGGTTGCTTTATTAGATCTGTACTGTAACTTTGCTCTACTTTGCTGTCGGTGTCATGAACTGTAATGAAATCCTTGTAGGTCCCGACTTTGATTGCATGAAAGTATTAAACTTTGCATGTTTTGTTGATTTACCCAGACAAAATGGAGTTAATTAGAAGCGAATTAATAATTGTCTTCGTGAGGTAATCACCAACGGTTTGGAGTTCCGATGAATAGGAATTAATAACAAGCATCAGAATAACAAACCGTTGGTTATTACCTTAACAAACAACGTAAGCTATATATAATTTTAAAGGGATCTTTTCACGCTTTGGTAAATTGACAAAATTGAAAAAAGTTGTTTCAGATTCGCAAATTTTCGTGTTAGTTATGATATTTGTGAGGGAACAGTAATACTGAACATTTACCATGCTTTAATATAGCCATTATATGCATCTTTTGACGATTATAAAACCTAAAAATTATAAAGCGTTGCAACGCGAAACGATTGAATAATTTGGAGAGTTCTGTTTTTGTCGTTAAATTTTGTTTAACTACGAAGATTGCTTATATAAGGTATAAAATACGTGAAGGATGTGTACTCGGCGGAATAGCTCAGTAGGCTAAAGCGTTTTTACTTCAGGACTCTGGCAGGACTCCAAGGGTTACTGGTTCCAAACCTGCTCCGGGCAATGTTCTTTTCCTTTTTTTAATTTTATTCTTGATTTTTTACTGGAGCTTTTACGATCCAATGTTTACATTTATCAATATAAAGCATTTAATGAATAAGTTAAAAAATGCCAAAATCTGTGAAAAGGCCCCTTTAAATCTAACATGATTGTTTATACATAATATGCCCTTTTTCCACAAAAAAATACATACATGTGTTTTCATGACGACAACACACTTAAATCATAATAACTTTTGTCAGGTTCATTAAGATTATTTGAGGAAATTACATTCAATAAAAATATTAAGCTAATCATGCAAAATGTATACCAAGAAAACAGGTTTGCTAACTTATGTATGAACATTTTACTACTTAAATGTGGTTTTACTGGGCCGAATGCAGAAATGATATGTTTGTCAAACGTCTCCTATATCACATATTTAAGGAGGCACATTTTACTGAACTGAACATCTGGGAATTTCTTGAATTACCATGACAACAGAGGGCTCTCTTTCCTTTTTTGTGAAGTAAAAGTAAGACGCTCAATTTATTTGGAAAAAAATCCCACAAATTTCAAAATTGTGAGAAATTTAGTCACAAACTCCTCAAAATTTTACCAACAATATTCACATACTTGTAGAAATTGTAAAATGATGATTTTTATGCATAGGTATAGTAAAATATTTTCATTGGCTGGACACTTTTGCTTTCGAAAAATAAAATCATACATCATATGAGCAACTAAATTCTGACAGGTTTAACTGTATCTTCAATGATCCATAGTCAATACATTTGACAAAAATTTAAATGTTTGTCTATGTGATTTCTGTTGTGTGGCTAGACACATTAGTTATACATTGAATTTTAGTTCTCGTGTGAGAAATGTAAGCCATATAATTTTTCCAAGTTTAAAACCTTTGTCGATAACAATTGTGCCATGTCACCAATCGTGATACATCGGCTATCTCGGATTCCTCCGTAAGATAGGCCTCGTGGCTAACGGTCGCCATATTGCCTTGTATTACTACTTTACTACCCAAAAGGTTGTCAGTCTATTGTTATGAGGCTGTATACGATGCGCGTTGAACTAGCGCCAAACTTTTTACCGAAACTTTGATATTAATAGCACTATTAACGTTCATTTGTGTTGCATTTTGACCTATTATCCAAGTGGTTTACTTTTCCATTATTATTTAATCACCTTATCATCCAATTTTTAAGATGAAATTACGGTGTTTACAAAACCAACCAAACCGAAAGTGAAACTAGATGCATTACGTTTCGCGATGTAAACATTAAATATTTGTTCAGTTTGAGGAAGCGAATCGATAATAGACGGTGGAATATGTATGCAATACAGACTATCATTGCCGATTGTAGTACTGGCTAAAAAATACCTTTTATGACAGGTCATGTATGGAACATTAATCAAAATAGTGACCATAAATCACTACAAATGTCTGGGTTGATCATTAATATAATTAATGCACGTTTCTGATCTAATTGCCTGTATCTAGTTGTAATTACCATGATATTGATAAAATTAAAACGTTTTTTTCATAAATTAACATTACATGTTTATTTTTATCATTTAGGTAATATATGATTGTATCATTATCATCATTAAATATTCTGAAAATAATCTAAATTATCATGATTACTTTAAAGTAGAATTTTTAAATTTTTCTCATTATTTTTAATGAATTTCCACATTTGTTTGATTCAAAATAAAATGTATTAATAAGGGTTTCAGTTTTTAATTTTTATCCAATTTTTAGTTCGATTAAATTTAAAGTACTAACTACATACATGTACGTGAAATGCTCTTGAGTTCGTTTCCTGGGCCTAGAACCAGTACTTGGGTGTCTCTTGGAGATTTGTTAAGAATGCTTCCAAACTGGGGATCAAACCAGTGACCTCCAGATCATTAGGTGGACACCACATCCATTACACATCAGCGACCTTTAATTAGTAAATTACTTTAGTATTGCAGCATTATATAATATAATGTTGCTACATATTTTTGGAAAATGATAAATGTGCAGTACTAAATAAATCTAAATGCATACAATTTTAATTGTGTATATTGTGTGATTATTAGTTACAAATTCACCTTTTACAGGTATATGAAAAGGATTATGAAAGACTGATAAACATAAAATTGACAACTCATCTCCCCAACGAAACTTTGTGTGTCTCATTCTCAGAACAAACCCATAGTCAGTGAGAAAACTACAATGTAAAAAGACCACTTGATTGTGACAATTATGGCTGACCAAGCAAATGTTATCATTTAAAATAAAGAAAACTTCCAGTTCAATATACATTTTATACCAATTATGACATTGACCATCACAGAAAATAATTATAAGGTTGATTTTCCCAAAATTGACTGTTACAATTGGATACTGTTTTAAGCTTCACTCTACTTTGTCTGAAAATTAAAGTCCTAAATGATGTAATAGAAACATACATATTTAATTTTTAGTTTTACAAGTTATATATATATATATATATATATATATATATATATATATATATATATATATATATATATATATATTATATCTTTTTATTGATGGTCAATCAATTTAAGTTTAACTAATATATATATACACACATTATATACATGTGTATGCTTTGATTTTTTTGTATTGAAGCCAAATTAATATCCCATTAGATAGATAGATGATATCACAGCAGTATTCCTAGATTGTCTGCAAGTACTGCAGAAATCATGGATTATTATTTTACTGAGTCAGCCTTAATCTTTATATTATAATTGTTAAAACAGATTAAGATGTGCATAATACAATTGAGAATGCATCAAGATTAAAAAATGGTACATGTATAAATTAATAAATTATCAATAAAAAACAGAAACTGTGCATTTTTTCAGTATTGTGTGAAAGGGTTTGAAGTAATTATGTGTTTTTGAAATATGATTTATGTGAATTTGAATAAATATATAAAATTAAGTGATTTTCTTAGACAAAACTGTTAATTACATACCAAAGTATTCAGAATGTATTATTGTAATATTCATTAGAATTATTTAGTACAAAAAGCACTTTTCCCTTGCATTTGTATTTATAGTAATTGCATATTTTATTATTCTGACAGCATTTATAAACTGTGTTCATGCAAGCATGAACACGGTTTCATTTTTTGAGTATTTAAACAAGAGGGCCATGATGGCCCTGTATCGCTCCACTGCTGAAAAAAAGGCTGAAACAAATTTCTCTGCATGTGCAAATACTTAAATATAGGCCCTATTTAAGCACATGTACACTTTTGTGACCTTCTGGGCTGGGTCAAATTTAACCCCAGGGGCATAATTTGAGCAAACTTTGTAGAGGACTACTATACCTCACTTCATACAAAATGTGGTAGCCCTAGGTCCTAGAGTTAAGGACAAGAATATTTTTAAAGTTTTCACAAAATAAGCAAGATATAAGCGTATATAATGTTCAATTTTGTGACCCGCGGGTCAGGATCAAATTTGACCCAAAGGGCATAATTTGAACAAACTTGGTAGAGGACTATACGATGTTATTGCATACCAAATTTGGTAGCCATAGTCCGAATGGTTTTCGACTAGAAGATTTTTAAAGATTTCACAAAATAGGCGCTTTATAAGCGTTTATTCAGTTTTGTGACCTCCTGGGGCAGGGTCAAAGTTGACCCCAGAGGCATTATTTGAACAAATTTGGAAGAGGTTTATTAGATGTCACTACATACCAAATTTGGTAGCCCTAGGCCCAATGGTTATGGACAACAAGATTTTTAAAGTTTTCACAAAATAGGCCTCATATAAGCATATGTTCAGTTTTGTGACCCCGGGCAGGGTCAAATTTGACCCAAGGGGCATAATTTGAACAAACTTGGTAGAGAACTATTACATGTCACTACATACCAAATTTGGTAGCCCTATGCCTTATGGTTAAGGACAAGAAGAGTTTTAAAATTTTCACAAAATAGGCACTATGTAAGCATATAATTGATTTTGTGGCCCCCGGGGCAGGGTCAAATTTAGCCCCTGGGGCATAATTTGAACAAACTAAGTAGAGGACTATACAATGTCACTACATACCAAATTGTGTAGCCCTATGCCTAATGGTTATGGACAAGATTTTTTTTTAAGTTTTCACAAAATAGGCATTATATAAGCATATGTTCAATTTTGTGACCCCCGGGGCAGGGTCAAATTTGACCCTAGGGGCATAAGTTGAACAAATTTGAAAGAGGATCACCCCAGGAACATTCCTAAGAAATTTCATCAGAATTGGATCAGTAGTTTAGGAGATGTTTAAAGGAATAGTTAATGCACAGACGCACGATGGACACAGGACCTATGGCCAGTGGAGCTAAAAACCAAATTAAACATTTAGTTTTGATGTAAAATCAGTTTTTATATGCAAGTGTCTATTTCACTTATAAATTAAAACAGCATATTTTACATTATTGAAAAGATTATTGCAAGCTTGATGTCATATTTCAACATTGCATAGTGTAGTTAATTGAACATTGTATCATACCATATGGGCAGCTATATTTTTTAATTTATGTATGTTGTATTATACAAAATGAATTATTTCTACCACAAGTAGACCATATAAGGCCTACTGCTATTAAATAGGCACTGGTATGAATTTGACACTGTTTTTGATGCTCATACAAAGCTTTAATTATTACTTCACTTTAGTATATTAAATATTTTTAAGTTTTTGTTCAACATTTTTTTGCAAAAGAGTGTCTTAATGCATTTGAAAATATACTTAAAACAAACTAAAAATGTATTTTAACATACCTTTTTCCTGGTAAAGTGTATTTGGGATGATAAAAAATACACTTGAAGAGTATTAATGCTGGAAAAATGCAGAAAAAAATACATTTGTTTCTGTTAGAAGTGTGTCTGGTCTGCATTTTTAAGTGTATTAAATGCACATCAAATGCAGATAAATACAATGCCAATACTGTTACATGTATTGTAATGGACATAAAATGCACTTGTTCTTGTAATTAAATGCTTTAGTGAATAGAAATAACCTTTTATAACGTTTTAACAATTAAAAATACCGTTTTATATAAATTTTCTTTTGAAATGTGACACTTAATTGATTTTTGCACCACTAGTAAGAGATATAATTTGTGCTCACAATGCTTTATCATTACACTATATAATATCATTTGTTGTATGAAAATTACCCATAAAATTCATGTGAAAGCTCAAGAGATCAATAGCAGCGTGCTATGCCCTGCTCCTTTTTACATGACTTGATGGTATTTAGTCCCCAATTCTACATGGCCAAGGGCAAATTAATGTGCAGATTTGACAAATAAGTCATAACTGGGATCCAATAGGCAGACTTTCATATAACTTGTATTTAATTTAAATCATGATCTGAATTGCTCTTTGGCAAATCTTCGTTGGTCACAGTATTCAACTGAATTTTGTTCACGTTGTAGTGATTATATTTTCAAATTATCAATATTTATCAGACAACATCTTTCTTCAAAAGTTTAACATGATTGCTTGGTTAATTTAGAAACAAGATCAATGCATCATAACATAAAATGAAAAAATGTGTAATAGTAAAAATGGCAGCAAAAAAGCACTAGATTATCTGCCTTAAATCTGATACGTTATGTTGATGTATTGGAATTTCTCATAAATAATGTGTTCCAGAGTTGTATAATTGTATAGTCGCATGCATGAGTGTTGTCAATGTCACAATTCCAATTAAAGCCTATAATTTACTAAAACAATTTGAAGTTTGATGTGTGTTTTTTTCAAGATCTGTTATATATAATTATATATATATATATATATATATATATATATATATATATATATATATATATATATATATATATATATATATATTATTGAAAAGTTAACATGCAATAAGTTTACTGTAATTAAGTGACAAATAGTTTTACTGATTTGGTTGGATGCATATATGCAGATATATCATGGTTTGTGCAGAGGACAGTAGCAGAAACAAGAGCTGTCTCCGTAGGATGACATACGCCCCCAATAAACGCTTTGATAGAAGTTATGAGCATTTTTCCAAACCTAAACGCCGACCCTAAGTTCAAGGTCAAAGGGGTCAAAATTTGTGTGTGTATGGGAAGGCCTTGTCCATATACACATGCATACCAAATATGAATGTTACATCTGAAGCGACATAGAAGTTATGAGCATTTTTTCGAAACCTAAATGCAAAGTGTGACGGATAGACAGAGGGACAGTGCGATCACTATATGCCCTCCTTTGGGAGCATAAAAATGTGTTTCATATTGTTTTGGTAAATTAGTAATGTAGTTAAAAGAACAGAATCATCAATTATAAAGTTATTGATTATAAAGTGTTGCTGGCATATTTAATGCATTCATCTAGCTATAAGAAGGTCCCTGTTTTATCCCCACTGGCACTGAGCGAGGGTTCTCAAAATCTTTAAACAATATGAATAAGTACATATAGGGTCGAGAAAGCCTTGTTGATATGGGGGCTAAACACCTGAAATCAAAGCGACCCAGGTTAAAGGCCGAGGCCAAATAAATAAACAAGAAGCCGCATTAGCCTGCTATACTCTGAACAAGTATTGTTTCTTCTCAGAAAACTGGCTTAAGTGTCTTACTAAGCTTTAGACTTTGAGTTTCAGTGCAATCTATCTAAAATAAATTGGTTAAATTTAATAATAATTTGTAAAAAATAAACATTCTGCACAAATTCAATTATTTACTTTACCTGTGTGCATGAATCATTTCAGTCTTGATGGTTAGTGAACTATGTCAAAAGCACCATAGCTATGAAACACTTGTATTTTGAATATTGCAATGTTCCACAGAAATGATTCTGATGATAATTCTACACGATAGTGACATGAAAAATGATGAATTATTAGATATTTCTAAATTCCATTTCCACCAACAATTCGGTTATTCCACTACCAGTTCACATGCTTCGTACACAGTTGAAAATAACACTATTCCACTCAACAACCGTAACACGTGTACTTAATTTTTCAACTTTTCGCAATAAAAAATTGTCTTCTACTGTTATTGTTGTTGTTGTACTTTTGAAAGTAGTTCGAAAGATGGCGACTATTAACCCAGAGATTGATTTATGAAATAAATCGTCTGCTGATCCAGAGTGCCATGTCACATGCGCATAGGATTCCCTATAAATCATACATATTAAAAATATTTGACATTAAAATGCATTTCATGAAAATGCAATTTAATCTATTTGAAAAGAAATTATTCCAGCTTTAAAGAATATTTACACATATAAACGGATAAGAATACAAAAATCTACTCCAAATTGCTGCCTTTGCCTCGCTCTCTGCCAGTACTACATTACTCAAGTGTTTTCACTTTCGTCACATGATCTTTCTGATTCAAGGTATTTCCGTTGTAAAAGTGCATGCTTAAATCTTACTGCGATATCTTTAAAGTGACTCCTCATTCAAACAAATCTGGATCCCCATGCTGACTTTTTAAACAAAGAATCTCAAGTTTAACTATACAATTTACAGACGGTCCAATGCACTGGTGTGGTTTTTTAGCCGAACTAACGTTACAACACTGGTTCCACAAGTTTCATACTTGTAATTCCTTAACAACAAGCAAATTCGTTGAATTGATACCCCCTTCTCCTCATTGATATATATAGACACCTATGAAGTTTCATGTTAAAAAAAACTTAAATAGTGTCTGAGATATAGCTCTAAAAAGTTTGTGAAAGACAGACGGATGAATTGTACTTTTGAATGTAAAATGTCTGTTAAATGTCAAACAACTTACAAAGGCTGGTTTTGTAAAATATTGTGGATATGTTAGATTTGTGAAATGCTTGCATCAAAACTGTGAGATGGTTGACCCAGGCCACACGCAAAAAAGGGAAAAAACCTACAACATTTACAGGTTTTGATAGCAGAATAACTCCATAATGTATTGCAGTATAACCACATGATTTGTCGCAAAATAACCTTTAATTTCAAACTCTGTCTACATAAAATGGGTAAAGGTGGTGGAAGAATGATAATTAATTAAAGCAAAGTTAAAAATGATTTTGTAAATTGCAGTGGAATTGTAAACTTGTTAAAATCCACTTTTTACTTTTGAACCAAAAATGTTTGCTCATGCCATTTTAATAAGGCAAAAGGAAATTATTGTTTATATTGAGGTATAAAAACAATTGAAAACAAATGAAAAAAAAATTATGCAGAAATATGCAAGAACTATACTGCCATAGATGATCTAGGAGATAACATAGCACATGTATGTATTCTATATGATTTAATATATACATGTCAGTCAATTATAAATAATTTGCAAAGTATCTTGTGGAGCTTGCTTAAAATTGTATAATAAGTGTACGAACTGAATGTTCTAAAAACAAACCTCTTTAACCCTTGGTGGGTTTTCATACTCAAAATACTTTTCCAAGTATATAATCACAAAGATGGTATTGTTAAGTTGAGTGTGTCTTTCAAAAATCACTAAGTTTCAATTAAACATTTCTCATTATGAATAAAATCTTCCTTGTTGAGGAGAACACTTCCAGTTATTAACTAGTGGTTGAAGCATGCATTCATGACTCTGTATTGAACCACTTGAGAACAATCTACCATTCATCCTCCTCCAGTCTGAATGTTAAATTATTTAAAGTGTTTTTGGAAGAGAGCATAACAAAATTGCCAACTAAAATGTTTTTTTATAGATTAAACAATGTCTAGCATTAATATTTCATGAACAGTAAATTGTGGCCTTCAATTGTTCGCGTAAAATCTACTAAAAATTACATGGAAGGCAGATTGTTTGCGTGGCATCTACTAATGTTGACATGGGAGGACGATGCAAATAGTTTTAGATTTAGAAGTATTAACATTGTTTCATTAAATTAAACGCTTGCATTTTTTCGGCTACTTCCGTTTGCATAGTTTTGCTACTGACGTTTGCCATTCCTAAACGTACTACTGACGTTTGTCATATTTGTTTTCACTCTTTAAAGGTTTATTTAATATCTGGTAGATATTTTTGTTTGTTTATGCATAGACATATGTAATATATTTTCGTCCGGTAAAGCATAGACAGTTCTGTGATCGTTAATTTTCGAGAACACTGACTCTTTGTAATTTTACTACTGACGTTTGCTTCTTAAATGGAAATTTGCGCCGAAGTGTTCTCGAGAACCAGAGCAACACACAAAACGCGTGATATACCGATCGAAAGCTACATGCATGCCATATTGCCTGCATTAGGTCGTATGAAAGTCAGAGGATGATCAGCAAAGATATTGGGAAAAAACGTACTTTGCGCGGCTGTTTGTTGTCATAAAATGACTACTGACGTTGACTTTTGTGGTTACGTGACAGTTTTTGTTCATTCACAGTATATTAAGCGCCTTTTGTCTTACATGACCAGCGACCGCTGATTTCCGTCTATCTTGATGACATATCCTGGATTAAGCGACCACTTGGGGGTAAAATTGGAAAATCTGTTGACTGTCATGTAAACTTGATCGCCGTGTTATTCATAGTTTGTTGTTATCAAATAAAAGTCGCTTCCTTTTGTGAAGCCATTAAATTTATTTCTCGCAAGTATGTTTTACCCTATTGTGATTGCTTGTGTTCATGATGGTGTTTCGTATACTTCAGTAACGTACAATCTATACGTTATCGCGGGGTTTGCATTTGGCGGTACCCGCTAAATATACGTTGTGTAGCAGTTAAAAGTGTACAATATTTAAAATTTATAGTTATTAAACACTTTATTATTATGATTAAATTTGCTAATAATAAATATATATACTAGTTTCTATTAATCCATTTCGAACAAATATGTTAAAATATGTTATTAAAGCAACTGTTATAAGTATATTTAAACTTTAAAATTTGGCTGAAATGACTGCTCAATATGCCAAGATATGACATGTATTGGAGGTATCATAAATTTTGTTAAATGACCAGACACTGGTCTGCCACATGTGGTTTATGCAGGGACATTAGGCAAGTATAGGTCCCTGGGTTTATGACACCATATTTTCTTTGTAATTGTCTGGACAGTATCCGATCATAAAGAGATAATCGGTTTGTGATGAACAAATGTGCAATTAAACATCGGGTTAAAATGCTGAAACAAAGAGTGTCCAAATTGGTGTGAACAATTAAATAAAAATAATTACATTTAATAAGAGAACTTATTTAATGTGTAACAAGGTAGGTTTTAATAGACATATAAAGGTTCAAATCAGTTACTTTATGTTTCGTACATAACATAGATCAATTTGTTGTTCGTTTTCATCATTATTTGTGTTCGTTCATTAAGTTAATTTTTTTCTTAAAGAATGTCAATTTATGAGAATTTATACAAAAAATGGTCGCGAAGATGAGCCATGTAGAGAAATTTGTGTGGTAACCCCGTACCGAGCTTGTATATTGTGTTACACTCCCGAGTTCGTTGCTAGTAAAAACTAATATTAACAATATAATCGTTCCAAAAATGCATTTCATTGCATGCTAATGTTTTATTAAAAGATAAAATAAGATGTGTTTTAGTGCATGATTATTAATAAAAACGATGATTATGTCAACCTTCTCTATATGCGCTTATGAATTCAACCTCTTTTTGCCAACCAGTGGGCGGAGTCTAAACTTTGCAGGTGCGCGTGACGTCACGCGTTTACTCGTCTATAGGAGGTTTTGGCCGTCAAAACTGCGGCCATTCTGCTATTGTTTGCATGTGATGAACCGCAACGTGATTTGGTAACAATCATATTCGCGACCCTTTTGAAGAACAAAAAATACTCAGAAATTGAAATTCTTTCAGATTAAATTGAATCCAATGAACGAACACAAATAAGGACGAAAACAAACAACAAATTGATTGAATTTATGTAATCAACATGTAGAAACTGATTTGAACCTATTTGTCTATAAAAACTGGGCGACCACGAATTACCCAAATCTACCCAAATCTTCCCAAATTGACCCAAATGTACCCAAATCTACATAAATCTTTGTAAAAATAATTATTTTACGTCATGTTTGTGTGATGGGCTTTATTGTTTTGTTTAATGCTTCATCTTTACGCGTGACAATTTTATTTCCAAATAAAATTACTTTTAATAAATATAGGTTACACACCACTTACAAATTGATTTCTGTTCTGGCCACTAGGACCCAATATCCGATACCCAATATATTTTGGTCATAAATGTTGTCGTTGTATTATATGTTACCGTCCTGAAGATTTGTTTCACATTTTAAAGTTCACTTGTTTGTTGCCATACTTAACATTTTCCACAATAAACTCGAACTGTCTGCCTACATGTATTCAACTACCCAAATCTACCAACATCTTAAATTATCTTCCCGTCATTGACCCAAAACTACACAAAATTTATACAAATAATTATTTTATATAACGTTTGTGAGATGGGCACTATTGTTTTTTTAATTCTCTATCTTTACTCGGCACGATATGTTATTTTCCACATGCAGGTGGTAAGCGTGTTTCTATGATATCTTGTTACATATACATGTGTATATTTAATTTTTTTTTTCAGAAAAGTTAGTTGTTCGTTATAATATGATTATTTATCATTCAAAATAATGTTTTCACTCATTAATATCATAGCCACACGCTATCCACCTGTGTAATTCCCCCAATAAACATCCAATATAGGTTACACACCACTTCGCTAATTGATTTATGTTCGGGCTACCCAATAAATTGTGGTCATACATGTAATCGATGTTGTATAAGTTATTGTCCTTTAGATCAAACGTGTTTTACATTTTTAAGTTTATTTGTTTGTTGCCGTATTCAATAGTTTTAACAATCAACTCAAACTGTTTATCGTGGACGACTAAAAATGTGCCATCCATCTGTTATGTATGTTTGTCAGTTCGTCCACTATCCACTTATACATAAATACTTATTCAAGTTGAAACTTGGTATACATCGTGAAATTATTCGTCTTTGATTTTTACCGATGGTTGAGGTAAAATTTACAGTAAATAATACAAAAGCAAAACTGAGTAAATGCCATCAGCTTACAAACGTGCATTAGATATTGTCATGAAACTTGGCGCTCCGGGCTATTTATTTCAATCTTCCATTTAAACTTATTCAAGCAACCCATCATACCTTCCACAACCCCAATTCGTAAAATTGCATAGTAACTTGTAAATAATATTGTAGAAAAACGCACCATATACGACAGTACTATTCACTTGTAAAACTGGTATGATCAAATTTCTCAAAATATGTATACATGACAATGCTAAGTCTTTGTCTTGTTACAACCGGTTTTACTTATTACATCATTATTTTTTATTATCGTAAACACTGAAAAGTTTGAGAGCTGTTCGTGGAATGTGATTACGTGAGCAGGATGTATCAACAGTTTGTCACGTGGTCAATCGTAAAATCACGTAGTCCACACTACCAAGAAACAATTCTTTTAAAATAAACTACCTTGAACTTCATAAGTCTTAAATATGCGAAAACATATCGAATGTATGACCTAAGTTTTAATTTACTAGCGCTGTTCGTGGAATGTAATTATATCAGCAGGATGTCTCCAAAATGTAGGCCGTAGTAAAATATCATGCAACAAAGGAAATCTCAATACCAAGAATTCATATTTAAATAAGGGTTTGTGTCTTATATTAGGCACAATATCGACATGAGATAAATGTATTTTCCATCACATCTCTTCCAAATACTACTTTTAACCCGGTTAGCTAAAGGCATGAGACGTTCTTCATATTTGTTTACAACGTTAGTGGGACCAATGTAAGAAAATGACAAAAAACAAACCTATTTGAAAACAACACCATTAGTTTAATTAAATAATGCGGAATTAATAACACAAGTGAAAAAAAAGATAAAGAGCACACGACTGTGTTTGTATGTAGATAATGTATAACTTTTAAAGTAAACATATTTTGTTATTTTAATTGTTAAACAATTGCAATAACAATATACGCAATAGAACACAAATTATTTCGAAACCTATCGTCTCATTGAAAATTTAAACAGAAAGGGGAACACATACTTTACTGATTTAAAGTTTTTGTTTGAAATTCTAAATTGAAATTATTTTCCTCCAAGAGATCGAAAGTAAGGTTTTTTGCGCGACTTTGCTTTATGTTTGTTGATTGGGCATGCATGAAGTATAAACTTTTCTTTCTTGAATAGAGGTCGGACGTCTTGTGAATATTTAAATACTTTACTTCATTGATGGCTTTATATATTAGTCGATTATGGACTTGACCCATGTACACATATAACGAGCAATACACGGCAACTGCTGATACTTTAAGAGTTACAGTAATTCATCATAAAAAGACTCCTGTATTGCAAGAAAATTTGTAAATCGTCTTGTTTAAATGAAACATGTGTTTTTCGGAAATTGTTCAAGTATTCATATGGAATAAATGCACATAACATAAACCATATTTAAAATGTATTTTTCCAATAGCTACAAACGCAAACATGCGAGTGTTTGATTTTTCATAAGTTACGCCACTGGAACATTCCGCGTATATTTTTTCTACATCTTATTCAAATAACATTTTCTTATTACCGCTAAATATGCTTTTCTTCAAATAGTGGGGATCGAGTAGAATAAGTTTGATTTTTCGATTAATGTGACTAAAGCTGTCGGTTAAATGAGACCTTCAAATGACAAATTTCGTGCACCGCAATCACATTTAACTGTTTAATTTTGTAGTTAACAGTTAATGTGTTTAGTAAACCGAAAACGTGCCTATATCGCGGGCTGATTCTATCCCTTCAGATAATTGTAATACTTGGTAAGGTTGTCAATGACATATGTTCAGATCGTCTGGCCGAAAACGGAGACCTTCATGAAATATAAAGTTATCCCACCGATGTAAATATGAAAATTGTATTGGGTACTTATTTTATTATAGTATTTATTCATATACTTAAAACTATCAAGCACTGAGATCTTATAAAGCAACGCGCGCTCATGTAAGTATACCTCTTATGACAAATCAATACCGAAAAACAAAAAAAGAAGATGATTGCTGAATGCCCACCGTTATGATTGAGTTTATTTCAATCACAGTTTGCATAGTTTGTTTATTAGTCCACTACCGCTGAAACCGGGGGAGGGCGGGGGGGCATGTTGGTTTGCGCTCTGTACATCAATCCGTCACACTTTTCTGTTTTAATAAATGTGCCATTTCGGTCTACGCTAAACGCCCCTATCCGCCCGATCTAAAGTTAAATTTGTACGACTTTACCATACGAATGTTACCAATTATCGAAACTTAACCCCTGTCTGTAACAACAATTGTGCTCGTTCGTTGTTAATGTTTTTAATTGTCCGGCAATTGATTCCCGGCATCATTATGGCATGTTGTTTTATTGGCCGACATCGTTTATTTACATTATATTGCGCGTTTAAGATCAAAGTTGTAAGATAAAGTCCTTGAACAATTAATTCATAAAAAAGTTTCATGTTATTCTTTTATTGAAATTTTACTGGTCATCTGATTTTTTTCAGTACTTACATATTACAGTTCGCTTATGATAATGGCACTGCGCTTTCGGTACGCGGTTATTGGCTTTTCTGTGTTCTTAACGTACCTTGATTAAGCTCTATCTTCCTTCTTTTTAGACATTAGTTGGTCTTTTCGACACAATTCTATAGCAACCACAGGAAGCAATATATATTTGTCTCCAAATTTATAACACAAGTAGCTTTGATTAGTTTTAATTGGTGTAGATTTGGGAAGATTAATTAGTAAGTGGTGTGTAACCTATATTTGATTTTAAGTATTTTTATTGGGAAATTACATATTGTCGAGAGAAGAATGAAGCATTAAACATGTAGATTTGGGTAAATTTGGGGTAGATTTGGGTAAATTTGAGTAGATTAGGGAAGATTTGGGTAGATTTGGGTAATTCGTGCCGCCGATAAAAACTTACCTTGTTACAGATTAACTACATCTTCTTGATTTTATTAAATTGTTCACACCAGTTTTAACACTCTTTGTTTCAGCATTTTTAATCCAGTGTTTAATTGCCCCTTTGTTTATCACAAACCGATTATCTCGATATGATCGGATACTGCCCAGACAATTACTAAGAAAACAGTGTGTAATAAACCCAGGGACCTATACATGTATGACTCTGTATGGGGTCTCTGCATAAACCACATGTGTCTGGTTATTAAACACAATTTATGAAACCTCCATGTCATCGTTTCGCATATTAAGTCAAAAACTTAACAGTTGCTTTAATAAAATATTTGAACATATTTAAAAAATAGACATTTGTCCAAAATGGATTAACAGCTAGGAACTATTAAGTATATATATATTAGCCAGTTTAAACATAACAATAAAGTGTTTAATAACTATACATTTAAAATATTTCACAAATTTACTGCTACACAATTAACGTATTTAACGGGTACCTGCAAATGTAAACTCTGCTCAGGGATGTATAATAGCTGTCTTTTATACATCCCTGCTCTGCTATAATGTGTAAAGATCGTGCGTTACTGCAGTGTTCGAAACATCATCATGAAAACAAGCAATCGCGTTTGGTCATTATAGGGATATAAAATACTTGCGTAAAATAAATTAAATGTGTAGATTTATGGTATCATAAAATGCTAGATTTGTATCGCTCATTATCACTAGAGAAGAGTTTTCAATATACATGTACATGCAAACCCAGTTCAGTTTGCAAAATATGCAGGTGTTTTTTTAATTGGAATGCTTAAATTTATTAATATTTTCATTCAATGTAAATTTACGAAACGAAAATTCATTCAATGTAAAAGAAAATTCAAACTCCATTTGAAGATTGAAATGTATTGAGCTATTTAAGGGCTTTGTTTTATAACTGATTCAATACACCCCTTACACTAAATTTCAATCTCTGATGAAAAATAACACTATCGCATCCACACCACTTATAATAATATTCAAATTATTAATATATGTTTTATAATTTTTGAAATATCATTCATTAAAGTCTTACTTAAAAAATAATACGGGTATTTATAGTTTTGTTTTGTGAAATTGTTAATATTAAGTCTTCCGACGACCTTTACTCTGATACAATGTAATTGGCCGCGATCGAGAAGTTGACGGCCAATCTATTTTTAGTACGGAAAACCCCTCGTGTGACGTCACACAAAAACGTCCTTTAACAAAACTCTCACGCCGATAAACTTTACTTCCTTTGCCTATCAAAATGCTTAACCAATCGTTAAGCGTTAACGGTTAAGTGCACTGTGATTGAATATGTGATTAACACATGTTTAATTTTAAGGTTATGCATGCGCAATTAATTTCCTTCTATATTACATATAAAACAGTTGAAGTTCGATACCAATTTTTACCATGATCAAGCGCATACCCACTATATCATCATACATCATTGGAAAGATAAATGCATAATCTTTTGAAAAAAATGCATGTCATTAAATTCTATGTGTGCTTACTCAAAATATTTACCTTAGAATAGGCAAACCGGTTTTGACAGCTGTGCAGACAACCATTTTGGGCTCAAATAGTATGACATACTTTCAAAGCCGGGAACCATCAAGACAAAAAGTAGAGCACAAAATGGCTTATTTTCTTATTGCTTACAAATATACCTTCAAGTTGATACCAAAACTAACCATTTGCAATGTATTTTACAAATCCTAGGCAGCATGCACTCAACAATGAGTGCTAAGTATCAAACTGACTGCATGTAACCCTAAAAACAGGATGTAACCCTAAAAACAGGAGGTCCGGTTTCGGGTTATGTGAACTTAATTACTCGGAAACATTAAATACAAGTGCCTTTCAAAAGGCTTTTCCGCGAAAGGAAGTTATGATATACAACAACAACAGCAACAACCTATACAAACTTCCCGTGCATTTCCAAATAAAAGGCGAAAGTTTACGAAACTCTTACACATTCATCGTCAATAACGGACACATTGTTTTGTTGGATTATTACAAGTTGTCAAGTTGCAAGGTAATTGTGTTTTTCTAATATGTTTTTCTACACTTATATGAAGAATATTTAATAATGTCCGTATAAGTTCTTATTTCACCTCCCCATGCCAATATATTTTCGTCTGCCTTTCGGATATATTCATTTACACAAGTGGTTTAAAAAATGAAAGTGCAGATATGTTTGTTTTGTTTTGTTTTAATTAGGTGCACATTTCTTTGATGTAAATTTAAAAAGACAATCATGAAAAAGAACATTTTAAATGAAGCACTACAATTACATTCCAAACCTTATCAGCTTTAAAAAAAAAGTAATAAAAAAATAATCCCAATTTTTAATCAATATTTCTCTGGGTATGCAAGAGGGAACATCATAGTACCTGAAATTTAAATAAATTGCTCCTATTGGGAAATCACTATTTTATAATAAAATTAAGAGTTTCAACCTTTTTGCGCGGATTATGCGTTGTACTCAGCATAACAGAATAAATTCATTTTGTTCTAGACGCAGTTATGAACACGTCTGTGATGGAATCTGTTGATACTTTTGAACCGGACAACTTTCTGGAATGCCAGATAGCACCCTGGATTTGGCGCATTGTTCCGGGATTTTGCATCTGTGTTGGGACGATTGGCAATCTGCTGAACGTCATCATACTGAAACGACTGAATCTACGACGATTCCCCAGGAATATATTGCTAGTGTTTCTTGCAGTGAGCGACACAACGTTTCTTTGGACGTTGGCTCTTCAATACGTCCTATTGGCGTTAAACGGGTACAGCTTTCTCGATAATAGCGACTTTCTCTGTAGGACAACTGGCTTCGTTGGGTACACAGCTGGAGCCTTCTCTTCGTGGGTAATAGTTCTTCTGACTATGGAAAGAACGTTGGCGGTAAGGGCTCCAGTGTTTTCGCGAAACAAGCTAACCTTCAAGAATTGTATTTTAGCATGCGGCGTGACACTGACCGTCATTGCGGTACTCAATTGCCACCTTCTTTACGGTTTCGACTATAAGGATTATGCCAAGGGTGAACAAGTTAGTGCTGAATACCATGGTGTTGCTTTAATGGCAGCGAGTAACTGTTCCTTTGTGTCAACGTGGTACATGAAGTTTTATGTCGCCGATTGGAATATCATTACAATAACGTTGTATTGTGTTATACCTATTGTTATTACTATTCTTGGAAATATAAATATAGCGATGGTAATAGTTTCACAAAGACGACAAAGGGCTAATTTTCGTACTACTAAGAACAAGGTACCGGATTGCGATTTTACCATGACTTCAATCGCAGGTATTTCGTCAACTGATTTGAACGACGCAAACCTCAAGGCGCAAAATACGAACAGTGCAATGGTAGGTACAATTAATTCAGAAAAATACGAAAACCAACGTATAACGGACATTTCCACGTCGCATACGAAACCAACAAGAGACTGTTCTGTAAATGAACATGATTTATCAATAACCAAATCAGATTGTAAGAAGAAGACACGGCAAAAATCCCAAAGACAATTTCAGAAGCATATGGCTGGTAAGGACAAAAGAGGCCAACACGCAACGCGACTTTTGTTTTGTATCTGCACTTGTTGGATACTTACATTCATCCCGTTTGCCGTTTTACAAGTTATCCGAAGAAATATTGATATTGATGTACCACCCAAAACGGCTTGCATTCTTGAGCTTACAAGAGCGGTCACACATTCACTGTTGTATTTCAATTTTGCATTGAACTTTTTCTTTTACTTCGTTTCCGGAACGCTGTTCAAAAACGAATGGAAGAAAATGGTTCTCCAGACGAGACAAGCATTAAAGAGACTTCACACATGTTAACATTGAGACTGGACTAAACATTAGCCGCGTCACGCGAAAATGGGTCTCTGGCAATTGCAGTTACACACCAACTTGCAGAATCGAAGTCTGGACAGTAGCTACGATGTCAGTGATAAATAAAAGGCCCGGGCGTAGAGGATTAATTCCACGTCATTTGTGATTGTTCATACTACCTTTTCCTACAACAAAAATACATTAAACGCAGTAACTACATTACTCCATCTGTTAGTTAGTTCAATAGTTTATTGACATCAACACGTAAATTTGAAAATATTAATGTAAATAAATATGTAAAGGAACCATTAACTATTCGAAATTATAATTTCAAAATGACTTATTTATTTTTGGAATTGATATTGTACTGTACTACCCTTGGCATATGTCTATGTATCAATTATCAGTATTTGATATTATGTGCAATAATTGATTTCTTTGTTTTTTATTTTTGTTCAAATTATATCATATAAGCAATAGTTAATGAAAAGTAATAGTTTATCTTTTCTGTTTTTAAAATTATCGTATTTCTTCACAAACACACACACATTCTTTATTTGTATTTATCTGTCAGTTAACCCCTTGTTTATTCTCCTTGTAATAGTGTATATGAGTTTCTTGTGTTTAAAAAAAAATAAAAATAATAAGTATGTATATATATGCATATACGTGGTATGTAGTTGTTTTTCATGTGCTTAAATATGCTTTTTTATACTCTCTTGTGTATGTGTATATATGTGCTATTTATTTGTTGTACTATGGAGTTTTTGTGCATGTGTTTGTATATGCTTTTAAACATGAATTGTGTGCTATACTTGTTTTAATAGCTTAAATTTTAATATAGGTCTGCAATGCTTTGTTTGTACAACTTAAAAGTGTGTAACATATGTTTTAATTATGAACTATGCAAAAACAGCTCCAATATAGTTTTTAGGTATATTTCCCTTTGTCGTATTCGTGTGTAACTTACAAAATATTATACTTTTAATGAACATTTTTACTTAATTTTGTGTTTTATATGCTTTAAATATGTCCTTGTACTATAAATGCTTTTATAATATGCTTAATCTTCCTTTCTTTCAGCTCAATATACACTTGCTATATACATATACAATTGTTTTGTCGGGAAATAGCTCATGAGCTTATGTTTATTTTATTCACATCCGACGTTAAATAAAGATTCTTGTATCTTGTATCTTGTTCACACACGCGCACGCACGCATGCAAGCCTGCACGCACGCACGAACGCACGCGCGTTATTGATTTGGTTACCATTATTATATATTGATACGTGAAATTGCTTCATTGCTGTATTTATAATTGTGTGCATTAAAGACAATGTTCAAATTTGTGAGTGTTAATAAACTGCGTGTTCTGTTCTGGTCTGCTTGTCACTCACTATTCGATAAAAAAGCAACATGCATGGACCCACACATTAACAAAGACAAAGAAACGATTATCTATGTTTTAAATATAGTTTATATATCAATAATACATATATATTTATTTAATTAATTAATTTATTTATTTATGTTTATTTTTGTCCCTTTAATGTACTTGTCAAATATTTCATGGGTAAAGATTTTGAGAAAGGAATTAGATTTTCTCTCCAGCAAGCGTATGATAACTCGGCTACATAAGTTTATTTTTCATAAGACTGAGTTGTCGCGATGAATAAAATTTATAATCAAAGCGCTGGAGGCACAGAAGTTGTTCGCTATTGCATAATCTTAAACGAAACTTATTTTTCAAAATTATCTTATAGCTTTTTAAATCACAAGTTTGAACTGAACACAACACATTCAGATTTATAAAGAGTGTGTCTTAACGCACAGAACGAGATGCGTGTGCACTGTTTAGCATATGTATATTAAAGAAATAACTTAAACACAATAACAAAAACTTGTCTCTTTTTAAGACGGTGTAGAACGAAAGCATTAAAAATATGATGAAAATGGTAAAATGATAACCAGTTAATATAAAATTAAATTTGCAATCACCATCATATTAAATCAATATTGTGGGACTATCGAATACCTATCACACTAAGAATATATTTCATGATGGAAATTCCCTTTTCAAAACTTTTTTGACACCATATACAATTCAAAATAAACAATATGGTGATTAATGAAAATAACAAAATAAATAAATCTGCGAGCAGTACTTTTTACTCACGAATTAGGTAGTCATAAAGACAGCGCTGTTGACCCGTACTTTGTTGTTTATGCATTACTTGTTACCCTAGTAGTTCACACGGTGTCAACCAGTCAGTCTCTGACCTTAACATCAATATAAAACACTCAAGCGATTTTTCGGCATAGCTGTTTTACCCAGCTTTTCACCTTAAATGACCTCTACATAACGCCAACAGGAACGAATTAATACATTCGAATATTTTATAGGCTGATTCGAGAGAAATCCCCTGAATTTGGCTGCATCACTGTGTCTGTGCACAGCGTAAAGGATGTGACACTGTCAGAGTACGGAATTTCGGACTACTCTCTGCATGTTCAAACGACACATAGACACAAATTGTGATCCTGTTACAATGACGCGTTAAAATCCATCTCGCAGAATTTCTGGTTCTGTACTCGGTCACTAAATTTTCAAAAGAAGACATAATTGATTATCGATAAACACAGTTTTGCTTTCAAGATGAGAAAAAAAAACACTACCGAAATATTATAGTGTCACGTTAAGAGGAAAACCGCTTAATTACCTAACCACAAATGTTTGCCGTACTCGGTCAGCACGTCTGAAAATAGTTCCTGGACGCCAGAATAGGCTACAATTATTTGCCAGTTGGCTGTATTTGCTTTTTTTAATTTAATTTTATAATCGAAATGCATTGTGCTAAAATATACTATTTACAACTCGCATTGAGATTTAAAAAGACCAGCGTCAAGCGAAAATGTGTATTATGCAATATGCGCCCATCATAGCTATAGCCCACCCAGCCTGCGCATGTCTCAGTCTGGTCAGGAGATACATAATGAGACCGTAAAACCTTGAGTGATTGTATAGCGGACAGCATCGCCTCTGACCTGACTGCGCAAATGCACAGGCTGGGCTTGAGCTACGCTGACCGAATAGACATAAGACCCACTTTACGCGGTTATGAAAGTGTGATTGGAATGTTTCGAAAGAAAACTGCGTGTTACATATTTACACACGCTATATTTCGATGGCGGAGAGATAAACTCATAATAAGCCATGTGAGGACACATATGATGTGAACTCAATTAGTATAATTTGTATATACTAACACTAATGTGTGGTTTAACTATAATAACACGCATTTCATGCGGTGAATATGCGACAAACAAGTGAAAAAACAAATAAGCAATTATTTAATAAATACGATTTAAAAGATAATATTAGTTTTAAAAGCTTCATATCTGATTGATTTTTGTCGATATGCCACATAAATGCACCGTGTTCGGAGAAAACTGGACCTAATGCATGTGTATCAAGTGTCGTCCCAGATCAGCCTGTGAGGTCCGCACATGCTAATTATGTACGACACTTTGCGCTCGAACTGGACTTTCGGTAAGAAGAGCCTTCAGAAAAACGAAAAATACTCTAAAAGCGGAATGTGTCGTCCCTGATTTTTCCTGTATGGACAATTGGACTACACAGGCTAATCTGGGACGCTCAAGCATTAAACCTGGCTTTCTTAGAATGCGGCTCAGAAGATAAGCACCCGAGTAACAAATGCGATTTAAAGATAATATTAGTTGTTAAAGTTTCAACCCGTATTCACTTTTGATCGAAATGTCACTAAAATTCAATCCCGTCTGATCCGTTTGAGATCCAAAATCTTAGTTCAGAATGTTTTATTTCGTATTTATCTGTGTCGATAGTTCCATTGAATTCTCTTCCGCCTCGGATCCGTTTAAGGGACTAAATCTATTCGTTTTGAAGGTCTAATGGCCTATTATATGAATCGTGTTCTGAGAAAACTAGGCTTAATGCATGTGCGTAAAGTGTCGTCCCAGATAATCCTGTGTAGTCCGCACAGGCTAATCAGGACGACTCTCTCCGCTTTTATGGTATTTTAGTTTCAAGGAAGTCCCTCCTTACCGAAAGTGTCGTCACTGATTAGCCTGTGCGGACTACACATGATAATATGGGATGACACGTTACGCACATGCATTAAGACCAGTTTTCTCAGAACAAGGCTCATGTACTAATTCTGCTCCGTGTCAGATCCTGGTGGCACGAGGCGCTGGAGCTTCTGAAGACGGAGTACCGGTCTGGCGCTGTGCCCCTGCTCTCGCTGCTCCAGGGAACCATCTATATGCGCGTGTACGCCTGGGACAGCCTCGAACCACGCTTCACCGAGGAGATACCTTTTCGGGTGAGTGGGTTCAAAAACTGGGACGAGGGAAGGTGCTCGCGTTGCCATGGGCCCTTGGATGTTATATCACGAGTTTATTATTGGGAAGATATTATTTCAGTTAGAAAACAACAATCACACTACATGAACACGATAAAACGATGTCATCGTCATTATTAGGCACATTTACCAGAGTTCCAATTGCAAATGGATGAGAAAATAAAAGCACCGTTCCTCTTTAAACACTTAATATCAAATGGTTCAAGCACGTTTTACTATTTAAAAATAGTATTAATATTTAGAATTTGGGCAAATGTCATCATGCAAA
The DNA here is from genome assembly GCF_020536995.1 of Dreissena polymorpha. NCBI lineage: Eukaryota > Metazoa > Mollusca > Bivalvia > Myida > Dreissenidae > Dreissena > Dreissena polymorpha. Next base: position 66,272,067 of record NC_068361.1, on the reverse strand, counting down.
CGCTTAAAAATAAAGCTTCCATAATTGTAATTGCATTTATGGGTATAAGTCCATTTATAATTTTAAAAATACTAGTATAAAGTTATAAAACACCATGGGATTTATCAAGAAATCAATTAAGGTTCGCGTTCGGCAAGTGACGATGGACCCGTAAAATACAGGACAATGGACCTTTTCCAAAACGAGGAAACTTCCCTTTCGTATTCACGAGTAATGTTCCCTGTTCACTTCCGATGACTACGCTATACAACACGACATAAAAATGACTTTAGCCGGCGTCGCCGCATTGGAACGGTCAATGCATTAAATTTCGGGCTGACATCGGTTTTTAGTCTATCCGAATTTTGTACTTAAATGAATCACGATTACACAAGTTAAAGCCTGAAGAGACAATAACTTTTTTCTTCCTCTTCAATTAGTATATATTATCGGGAAAGATCATAATTGAAATAGCAGGGAGCTACGCCCTGCTCCTTTTTGGTTCCTCTTTGGTTGGTCGACACGAAATAGTAAAAATCTGTTGATACTTAATATATTCTGACAAATATTCAATGACACTCTATTATTCATGGATTTAAAGCCTTATTTTAAAAGTTACACTTAGAAATTCCATACATTTCTTAAATTAGAACAAAATGTCACTAAAATGATTCCATATTCCATCCTGCTTCTGTTGAGTAGCACCCTGTACCTTTTTATCCCTATATCTTACCCTACCGTATCCGCAGATTTTAAAGCCATCCCAGCAAGTGTTCACAGCTAGTGTGGATTCGCTGGTCGAGAAAGCCAAATGCGGATCTGCCGAAAGCTGCTTCCTGTTTCTTCACCTCGGCGACCCAGATACTGGTCCCACATCATGGTTGCCATTAACAACCATTCGGGATGCAAAGGGCCTAGAGAAACCGGATCTGAAGGTATGTATGAGCCGCGTTCTGGGAAACTGTGCTTAATGCGTGTGCGTAAAGTGCCATCCCATAATAGACTGTGCAATCCGCACAGGCTCATCAAGGAAGACACTATCCGCTTTTACGGAATTTTTCGTTTATAGAAATTCTCTTCCAAACAAAATTCCAATGTAGGCGGAAGTGTTCGTCCCTGATCAGCCTGTGCGGACTGAAAATCAGGGACGACACTTTGCGCACATGCATTAAGCCCGGTTTTCCCAGACAGCGATTAATGTGAGCCTTTCTACGACAAAACACGTAATAATAGGAAATTAGAGTTATAATATGTGTCGCATTCTGATAAAACTGGGCTTGATGCATGTGCGTAAAGTGTCGTCCCAGATTTGCCTGCGAAGTCCTCACAGGCTAATCAGGGATGACACTTTCCGGCTTAATTGGATTTTTGCTCAGAAGAGACTTCATTTAAACGAAAAATGTCATAAAAGCGGAAAGTGTCGTCCCTGACTAGCCTGTGCGGACTGCACATGCTAATCTGGGACAACACTTTACGCACACGCATTATGCCCAGTTTTATCAGAACATGACTCATATTTACCCTGGTATATGTTTATTATTGTATAATGTTTTTAATTGAATAGAGAGTCAAATACTGTTACGTCATAAAATTTTGTGACGCTATAAAACGTATACATTCATTCAAATATCTGGTAGTTTATGTGTGATCATTTATGTATAAGCATCAAAAGTGTACTTTAGAGCTCCATTATAATAACAAGATAATAATTTAAGAAAATAAAAAGGTGTGCCTATTGAGATTCAAACCAGTGTCCTTTAGATAAAAAGGTTATAACTTTAATCACTTATCGATCTGTGAAATACATTTAATACTTTATACACCGGTAACTGATCAACATGCTGCAACACAATTTAACCAAAATAACAGAAACATTCCAAATGACTAAAAAAAAGTTTTGGGTTTTTACCGCTTTATAATTGTATCATTTTCAAATGATATTATTCATAAGCGGAACTGCATTTTCAACATGAGTCTACGCCATTAGTGTTATTTCGCTCCCTGATTTAATTTGTCATTTTATTTGTTGAATTTATGACAAAAAGTTGTACTATTTAGCAAGGGAGTTAACTCGGTACAGTGTAATTTATTTTACAAAACGTAGTATTCTCCCTTGTGTCATTCTTTTTAAAGAGTTCGATGTGTCTTATTTAGACTTTAATTTTAACTTAATGACATGATATAAAAACAAGAACACTTTATCATAGGGCAGATACCTATATTGAAGTCAGATAATGAATATTCATTTACGCACAGAATATCTCAGGCCAATTAAATTTACAAAACTGCGTTTGACAGCCACAAGAATTATAATCCATACGCAAAAAGCGCCATATGACTATCAATAAACATGGTAGTTAAAATATCTTTGGTAAGCCAATCTGGCCGCAAAAGGACAATAAAACTAGTTTAGCCTGCATATTCCAGATCACAAAAGTATCGATAGATACAACAAACGCCAGAACTTTCATCATAGACATTTCCACAAACCGACCAGCCCCGTTCGTTTGGTTGGAAGCAACAGGTGTCAAGGGTCGTTTTTCCGACAACGGGTTCTTGTTATGTGAGAGAACCAGTTCCGTCCGGTTTTACGCCTGGGAGACGGTTTCGGAGGAGACATTAAGGAAAGCGTTGACGGTTACGTCGCTGATGGATGTATACCCATAGAAAATAGGGCGCTTAAATCTTGTGTGATAAAGTTCATGTATATATGAGCCACGTTCTAGGAACACTTGGCTTAACTGCGGGTGCTTTAAGTTTCGTCCCATATTAGCCTGTGAAGTCCGCACAGACGAATCAGGGACGACACTTTCTGCCTTAATTTGATTTTCACTTAGAAGAGACTTCCTTTAAACAAAAAATACCGTGAAAGCAGAATAGTCGTCCGTAATTAGCCTGTGCGGACTGCACAGGCTAATCTGGTATGACATTATAGACACAAGCATTTAACCCCCTTTCTAAAGAGCGCGGACCGTTTGTGAGAACGTTGAAGCGTACATCGTCCCCAAAGGATTAGACACTCCCAATATGCTTAATGGTATAATTTGACAAGGTAGAAAGGGCATTCAAACCCCAAAGTGACGATCAGAAATATACTATGTAATTAGAATGATAGCCAAAAATAAAAGACTACTAAAGATAATCCCACTTTGATAAAATGAGACTGGTTTTAACATGAACGGATTAAACCAAATTTAGCTTCAATGTTACAAATCTGTAATACTTTTGTACCATTCCAAAAATGGGCGCAATTAAAATAAGGTGCAGCGGATTGATAACCAGAACGATGGAAAATTGGCTACTAAGAACTGGAAACGTGGTTTACATGTCACTTAAAAGGAAATCGCCGTTTTAAAACTACCTGTAGTTAAACATATTGTTGTATTATATGTTTGTAATGTGAACCACCATTGATGCGACACAACTCTAAACAAGATGATCAGGCTACCATTCACGTGTTTTGTGTCCACAACGGTGTCAACATCCAGAAGGCGCAATCGTAATACATCGACTTTCTCCGGAATCCTCCGTAGCTGATTTAAGCAATAAATCGTCTGCGGATCCAGACTGCCAGAAGACGTTGACTCGAAGGCTCACTTACATCGACGAAAATGTTGTCTATAATAATGGTGGTGATTTAATTTGTATGATAAGTGTTCCTACACAATCTATTTATTTTGTTTGATGTTATTGATAAAATTGATGATAAAGACTTGAAACAATCGAATGCGTATCATTGTTTTCTCAAAAGCAGTAGTTGTATCGGTGAATAACACATAATCCCATCGTGAAACGTGAAAAAGGAGTTTAATGCATGTGTGTAAAGTGTCGTACCAGATTAGCCTATGCAGTCCGCACAGGCTAATCAGGATCGAACTGCAGCTTTTATGATATTATTCATTTAAAGAAAATCGATTCCAAGCGAAAATCCAATGTAGACGGAAAGTGTCATCACTGATAGGCCTGTGTGGACTGCACAGGCTAATCTGGATTGGCACTTTACGCACATCCATTAAACCCTTTTTTCACAGGGCACGGCTCATATAATCCCGACGGGGACCGTGATGCAGGTCAACATTTAAATTTCAGTAATAAGTAAGCATGGATGATAAATGAAAGTGTTGACTTATTAAAATATTTTATCTCTGTAAACTTAACAAGTGTGTGAAACAAATATTATCAAAACGAATCGGACAAAATCAAAGAGCTTAAAAATAACTTCAGTATTTTCAAAATAGACACCATGTGTTTAATTATGTACTGTAATTATTTGAAAACCGAATCATAAACGGTTACGTTAAAATTGAATATAGACCTATAAACCGTCGCCACGCCACTTTTCACGGGAGCTTTGTTAGTGAGATCATAATTGTTTTTTCTGCTGTGTTTGTATGACGTTAATAAACGTCAATCAACGTAATTACGTAACCGCAGAGACAAAGTAGCCGTTGTTCTGTAGCTATAACGTTCTGGTGTGAATGAATTATGAATTCGTTCCCTGAAAAGCGCACGAGTTAGACAATGAATACATAACTTTATATGTCAGACGCTGACTGGTTGACAGATGATATAGGATGTAGCATATTCGTCGACGAAATCGTCCGGCGTTTGGTAAGTTACGTTACGCTAACTTAATAAGGAAGGCAATATCCCGTTTCCTGGTCGCATGTTAAAGTAGCATTACAATGGTGCATTTTAAACGTGAACTTTGAAATTGTGTGCGCATGTATATGTGTGCGTCTTAACATTTTGTTTTTGTGCAAAATGTAACAAAACAACCACATACACAAAGTCTGTATTTACAAAAGTATTTTACAAATTAACTCCATGTGAATTCGGTTAGTGGTCACCATACCGGACAGGTGGGGTTTCCTCCGGGTATTCCGCCCCCTCCAAGAACACAAGACCACAACAACAACTAAAACACTTCTAAATACCAAAGGGATATTTAATAAAAATACTCTACATACAACAAATATATACAACTGTCAAATTTCCTGCACAACACCAGGGTCTGAACAAAAGCAAAAATATTCGCTTCCAAAAGGAATATGGAAATAACATCTAGAACTATCAGTTTTCAGATGTGCACACTTTTGTCCAAGTAAGGATTTTTGAGCTTTTTGGAAAAAAAAGGTTTCGAGTTAATTGAATGAATGATCGAAGTTTATTGCCAAGTTTATTATTTTCTGAAAGATAAATGTCTTGGCTGTTGGTATACCGTTTATTTGTTGTAATTAATGCTTTTGGAAGCGATTTTTTCGCTTTTGTTAAGACTACACTGTTGTGCAGGAAATTTAACAGTAATCCCTTGTATACTGTTATAAAATGTAAAGTATTTTTCTTAAAGTTCCATGTGGACACAAGACAAAAATACAGACCCGATATACTATACACAAATAAATGAACACCCTTCAGTGCCTAACAATTGTTTGAATAGCATCCTGTTACTTTTAGTGAAAACGTTGGCACACTTGAACTTTAATTAACTTTAATTAACTTTAATTAATGCGGACTGCACAGGCTAATCATCCCAGAGCGAGGCTTAAACCATGTTCATGACAGCTCGGCGGAATCATAAAAATTAAAATACACATTTTAATAATTTAACGCTGTCGACAATTTCCTTCGTTTGATTAATGACCGGAAAACTCAGAAAGCGTTTGATAACTATACGCGGAAAGAGTTGGTTGCTTTTTTTTACAAAACAACGAATGCATTGTTACAACCCGTTTTGCAATAAAAACCAGAATTGTAAAAATTATTACAAAGTGGGTTGCGATGCATTATTACATTTCGGGCCGACAGTAACAACCCGTTGTGTAATAAAACCCCGAAATGTAATACATTTTATCATGTCCATTAAATCAGAGATACAGACTTTTTAGAAGTTGTTTCATGTTTAAATTAGTTTTAGAGTAGGTATTGACTGTTCCCCCGACCTTTGTTCTTAAAGTCTCCATCAACAAATCATGGATGTAATAATTTATTACAAAGTGGGTTGCGATGCATTATTACATTTCGGGTCGACAGTTACAACCCGTTTTGTAATAAAAACCCGAAATGTAATAAATGTTATCATGTCCATTAAATCAGAGATACAGACTTTTTTAGAAGTTGTTTTCATGTTTAAATTAGTTTTAGAGTAGGTATTGACTGTTCCCCCGACCTTTGTTCTTAAAGTCTCAATCAACAAATCATGAATGTAATAATTTATTACAAAGTGGGTTGCGATGCATTATTACATTTCGGGTCGACAGAAACAACCCGTTTTGTAATAAAAACCCGAAATGTAATAAATTTTATCATGTCCATTAAATCAGAGATACAGACTTTTTAGAAGTTATTTTCATGTTTAAATTGTTATTTTCATGTTTAAATTAGTTTAAGAGTAGGTATTGAATGTTTCCCCGACCTTTGTTCTTATAGACTCCATCAACAAATCATGAATGCAATAATTTATTACAAAGTGGGTTTCGATGCATTATTACATTTCGGGTCGACAGTAACAACCCGTTTTGTAATAAAAACCCGAAATGTAATAAATTTTATCATGTCTAATAAATCAGAGATATATACTTTTTTAGAAGTTATTTTCATGTTTTAATTAGTTTTAGAGTATGTATTGACAGTTCCCCCGACCTTTGTTCTTATAGACTCCATCAAAAAATCATGAATATAATAATTTATTACAAAGTGGGCTGCGATGCATTATTACATTTCGGGTCGACAGTAACAACCCGTTTTGTAATAAAAACCCGAAATGTAATAAATTTTATCATGTCCATTAAATCAGAGATACAGACTTTTTTAGAAGTTGTTTTCATGTTTAAATTAGTTTTAGAGTAGGTATTGACTGTTCCCCCGACCTTTGTTCTTAAAGTCTCCATCAACAAATCATGAATGTAATAATTTATTACAAAGTGGGTTGCGATGCATTATTACATTTCGGGTCGACAGTAACAACCCGTTTTGTAATAAAACCCCGAAATGTAATAAATTTTATCATGTCCATTAAATCAGAGATACATACTTTTTTAGAAGTTGTTTTCATGTTTAAATTAGTTTTAGAGTAGGTATTGACTGTTCCCCCGACCTTTGTTCTTAAAGTCTCCATCAACAAATCATGAATGTAATAATTTATTACAAAGTGGGTTGCGATGCATTATTACATTTCGGGTCGACAGTAACAACCCGTTTTGTAATAAAAACCCGAAATGTAATAAATTTTATCATGTCCATTAAATCAGAGAAACAGAATTTTTTAGAAGTTATTTTCGTGGACAGTTTCAAGGATTAAAGATGTTATGAAACATCAGTTTATTTTAGTTAATTATGATAGTTTACAGTTTTATTGAATCAATACAAGTGTGCAGCTTCAACAGAAGTTAATCAGCAATGACTTTAAGGTATGCACTTTTATAACTCATTTCACCCTATTTCAAGAATGAAATCCCCCTAATTTTCAAAATCAATTGGTGAAAACCCCATTTCCCAAATAATTACCTGAGGCATTGTATAAACCATAATATAAACACGAAAATAGCCTTATAATTCCTATGATAGCCTACGAATCTTTGACATAATTCTACGTCGAATACACAGTGTATACTAACTTCTTAAAGTGTAAACGTAATGTTCAAATTAAAGTAAGTAAATTGTAGTCTGTAATCTGCCAGTGCTCATTTTCTAAATATAAGTAAACACGTAAATGCACTATGGATACTTGTAGAACAAAATAATTAACCCGTTCTTACCTGTAAATTTACTTAAAACTTAAAAAATCCTTGCCTGCATACGTTCTGCTCAATAAAACGGGACGTATTTGAGGACTTTGTACCTAAATCACTAGTTGCAATAATACAACTCCCAGCTATTGACTCACCGCGTCGCTCGTATGTACTAATTAAAGCTCAGAGCATTCAAGAACGAGAGCGCCGATGGCGCTGAAAGCATAGTTGCAATATACAGGGAAGTTGCTGCTGAAGTAAATGTTTAGGTCAAAATATACTTAATAGTTTCCTTATATGTTTCGATGTAAAAGCGAAAACTTTGAGCGAAAATAACTACAACATTTTGCACATAGAGACCCCATAACCATACCTTTTCTTGACGGGCATTCTTAGCTGAATCGATTAAAGCAATAAAAAAGATATGTCATTTCAAACCAAAAAAGAATTCGACTCAATTCAAAGTCGACTGTTTTTGCGCCTTTTTTTCGGCCGTTTTCTAGTGGATTGTAACCTTTTGCAGTGCCATTTTTTACTTTAATCTCCAACTTTATCCTATTTCAGGGATTTAGTAGTGAACACCTATGCTTACCCTATCAATATCTCCAAACGATAAAACCAGAACAACAGTCTAAAGTGTATAAAATGCCTTCGAGGAAAATATTTTGATTTGTTTAGAGAGTACAGCCCTTCATGACTCGATTATTTAGTATATTCATGACTCGATTATTTAGTATATTGTAACCTTAACGATTGCTGACATCACGAGTCGCCTCCCTTGTTTACCAAAATGTTCTATTTTTAGAATCGGGAATTCCAAATAGTGACGAATGTGAATCGTTACAAAATGACATAACTATGAAAATAAATACGTAGAATTACATTATTTCACGCATACCATTATGCAACCATCCGTTTTCTTTTCCGACTTGATACATTTACTGCTTTCCATTTACTATTACAGACACAACACTCGTCCAAAATTCGCGCGAATCTATTAAATCCGATGCCACATTTAAACCATTAGCTCTACTCGTAACGTTAATTTCTGGCTCAAAGTAAATCATTTTAACTTCAATTAACACATCTCTATTACTTTTAAACTCTACTTCATCAAATCCATAGAAAGGCAGGTCAGAATCCATGTCATAAATCAGAAAACATTCATCGTACTCCGCCATATTTTACACATTTTCAAAGAATAAAAGTGCTTCATGCCCCACTTCCTGCTGATAATATGTTTTAATTTCTATTTATAATTACCCGATAAAATGTTACATATCCTTAAACCAGGGCCTTATGAATTCAGTTGTTTCACTTCTCACAGAACAGTAAACAAAGGAAATAGAAATTAGGTGTGAGGTCACTATCAACAAGAACAGAATTGTTTTACGAACGAAATTTGTTTTAGTTTCTTAGAAGTTTTTTTCACGTAAAACGGTCTTAGAAAAATTCACTCAAAACGGTGTCAGCAATATTTTTGAAAGAAAACGTTAGAAAAACGTTTCCAAAACAAATTGTAAGAATTACCATATACTAAATTAAATAGATATTTCGTCTGATTTTTAATCAGGCAAGGCTTCATAATGGTCAACCGATCGATGTGGGTTTTCGAAATGTAGTATATACCTTAAGCATAGGTGCGTTGCACCTATGCTAAAAACTACCTAACTCACCTGCTCGTTATCATTGTGTTTAGGTTACAATATACTAAATCAACGTACACACCAACACCCCGGCCAACGTACACACCAACACCCCGGCCAACGTACACATCAACACCCCGGCCAACGTACAAATCAACACCCCGGCCAACGTACACACCACCACTCCGGCCAATGTACACACCAACACGCCGGCCAACGTACACACCAACACTCCGGCCAACGTGCACACCAACACCCCGGCCAACGTACACACCAACACCCCGGCCAACGTACACATCAACACCCCGGCCAGCGTACACACAAACACCCCGGTCAATGTACACACCAACACCCCGGCCAACGTTCACATAAACACCCCGGCCAACGTACACACCAACACGCCGGCCAACGTACACACCAACACCCCGGCCAACGTACAAACCAACACCCCGGCCAACGTACACACCAACACCCCGGCCAACGTACACACCAATACCCCGGCCAACGTACACACCAACACTCCGGCCAACGTACACACCAACACCCCGGCCAACGTAAACACCAACATCCCGGCCAACGTACACACTAATACCCCGGCCAACGTACACACCAACACGCCAGCCAACGTTCACACCAACACTCCGGCCAACGTACACACCAACACCCCGGCCAACGTACACACCAACACCCCGGCCAACGTTCACACCAATACCCCGGCCAACGTACACACCAACACTCCAACCAACGTACACACCAACACCCCGGCCCAACGTACATACCAACACCCCGGCCAACGTACACACTAATACCCCGGCCAACGTACACACCAACACCCCGGCCAACGTACACACCAACACCCCGGCTAACGTACACACCAACACCCCGGCCAACGTACACACCAACACGCCGGCCAACGTACACTCAAACACCCCGGCCAACGTACACACCAACACGCCGGCCAACGTACACACCAACACGCCGGCCAACGTTCACACCAACACTCCGGCCAACGTTCACACCAAAACCCCGGCCAACGTACACACCCGATCAGTGGAATAAGTGTCAGGATATATGCAGAATCTGGTGTTTTTTTCGAGTTATATTTTAGTGAATACAATTAATTTATTAACAAGTATGTTAGTTTTTGTTGTACAGCCCTTTTAAACGCTTTGGGACAGACCGACAGACAAACAAACAGACAGACAGACAAGTTCACTCCTATATACCCCCCCCCCTAAACTTCGTTTGTGGGGGTATAATAAGGTCGTTTTATTTGTCTATTTTTCACATTCAAAATGCTTGAAGTGGACATACTAGTATATGAAAAGTTCGTTATATATTTGAAGACAGAAAAATTTGCCATTGATGTGGTTTTGTTGCTTAAAGGGATCTTTTCACGTTTTGGTAAATTGACAAAATTGAAAAAAGTTGTTTCAGATTCGCACATTTTCGTTTAAGTTATGATATTTGTGAGGAATCAGTAATACTGAACATTTACCATGGTCTAATATAGCCATTATATGCATCTTTTGACGATTTAAAAACCTGAAAATTATAAAGCGTTGCAACGATTGAATAATTTGAAGAGTTCTGTTATTATCGTTTAATTTTGTGAAACTACGAAGATTGCTTATATAAAGTATAAAATACGTCACTCAAACATACTTGGCAGGATGGCCGAGCGGTGTAATTGGTTTTTACTCCAGGACTCCGGGGGTCACTGGTTCGAGCCCTGATGAGTGCTACTTTTGTTTCCTTTTTATAATTTTTATTCTTGATTTTTTACTTGAGCTTTTTTTGATCCAATGTTTACATTTATCATTATAAAGCATTTAATGACAAACTTCAAAACATGCCAAAATCTGTTAAAAGGCCATAACATAACATAACATAACATAACATTTATTCGGCATTTAATAGCATATTGCAAATTTATAGCCTATACACAGTATGTGTTTGAGATAGCAAAGACATGGTACATGTATTTGAGAAGTACAACACAAAATGATGTATACAAATAGTGGGTAAAACAAAATAGAAAAAAACATGTCAAAATCATTCAAAGAATAGAATCAATAAGTCATTTACATAATGAATATATAATTTCGGTGGTGAATTTCATTTCCAAAAAAAGTTCTCATTGTTTAAATGATCGATTATATTTTCAATGCTGGATACAATTAAAAATTTCAAAATTGTTCAATTACACAGACTTAGTTAAGTAACATTATTACGTAATGCTTATGATTAAATTACAAAAAATAATGAGTAGATTTATTTAATCATTTAGCATTAAACATATGTTTGCTGTCTCTTTTATGTAGATTGAATATTCTGATTGATAATGATAACAAAACAATTACCTTTAGAATATTCTAATTGATAATGATAACAATACAATTACATTTTCAAATTTTGAAAATCATACAAAGAAGTGATCTTCTTCATTACAAATAGTCAACATAATATAAAATAATCGCACAAGTTGATTACGTTTACTCTATCCAATACAGTCATTCGATCACCTTAATATTTTTAACAGTAGGCAAAAGGAAATAATAATCATAGTTAATACGATTCACTTATTATTGTATCTGTTTTAATAGACATACAAAAATGATGGCGTTAACAGCATATATTTTACACTACGTGTATTGTATAATACTAAATGTTCTTGGCGGCATGTTTCACAACTGCGTCATTCCGATATGAAACGTCAGTATCGGTATATTATAAAAGATCCACAGTTTCCACTACTGCGTCAAAGGTACCAAAACCATTTCATAAGAAACAAAATAGTATGTGAATAATTAAGTATAATTAATTAAGTATTATTTTTAATATTCTAGAATGCGTGTTCCACTCTGGATCATCTTAGCGAAACACAACGAATTAAAAAACAAAATTTGTGGATAATAACTGTGAAAACACATTAATTCGTACAAAAAAAAACAAATTAATTTATTATCATGAATATAATATTTAATATGTATTATCTTACCCCGCCTGAGAAAATATGAGGCCTTTTCTTGTGTATAACGTTAATAAAACAGATACCTTCCCCTCATTGACTTCTCCATAGAGCATAAGTTATAGACTAGTTAACTTTTACAAGAAATATTAATTCGAGTTATTCGAGTTCTATCCTTTTCGTATGTCATTTTTATTTAAAATATCTATAATAATGTTTATTTGACACTGACATATGTAGAAGACTAAGGGGTTTAATGCATGTGCGTAAAGTGCCGTCCCAGATCAACTAAATTTAGGCTCACATCGTACATGCATGTTCAGTTGTCAAACGAAAGTACGGTTGATATACAAATGCATTATTTTTCTCTTTCCGGTATATTGTTTTCGTATGTTGATGCTGCATTAACAAATATAAGTGTATACGAAGTGAAAACACCAAAAATAAATAACGGTTGCGATAGACACCTATAAACTGTTAGATGCCCATAATATCACTTTAATTTACCCAGTTCAAAGTATTTTGAGTAATAGTCACAGGGGAAAAGGTACTCTTGACCATTAAATGTAAATACATCAGTGCCAACAGCCTGCCAAGGATAGAGAGGAAGTGGCTCTTTGATGATTGAACTTCTGAGATCCAAACAAATTGGGCAATTGAGAACTAACTGTGCTGAGATATGCGGCCAGAACATGTTTTTATAATATTTTTCAATAGTTGATAATTAAGGTGCTAAACGCATTGGACTGCGAACACCGTCACATTATTGATGTATATGCCTACTGTAATTGATTTTACCATCCATACAGTCAGTGGTTTAAATAATTTAAATTTCTTATTCATTGTTTGTTTGTTTTGTAATATGTTAATCACATATTTCTTGTCTGTATATAATAATAAATAGTTAAAACTTATTCAATTTAAACATCAACATGTGTCGTCTGCTGTACAGATTTAATACTTTATTGAACGCTTCATTTGTCTTTGTATATAACCCCCGCTAGAATGTACGGTAGTGTATGGAGTCGCTAACGACTTATGTGTTTGAATAGGTTTACAGGTAGTGTACAAGGCGTGTAGTGCAATTAATGCTAATATTATATTTGCTGTTGTTCTTTTTCGGCGTAAGCTGTATTAAGCCAGCTTTTCACCTTAGCCTGACCTTTGTTAGCGTCTAATAGAATTCAAATAAAACTTCCCGCGGCCAAGTACAGATGAATACACTTCATTGACTGCATTGGCTGATTTGAGAATACGACCAGAACATTGGAAACATGTCCGCGTCTTTGTAACACTGTTTTACTGCGTGTTCAGCATGAAACAATTTTATATCTAATGAAAAGGCTTAATAGATAGAACAGTTTTACACTCAATCTCGACATCAATACAGTTTGTGCGTCCACCTTTTATTTTCAGAAGATTTTCAGCGCGAGAACGTTTGCACTTAAAGGCTATTTTCTCATATTTATTACTAACTTCCATATTCCTGTCAACATGTTAACATGTTAAAGTATAGAGAGCAGTGGAAGCGAAGACTCACTTTAATGCATTGCATTTCAACTCGCGAGGTATATCGGGTCAATTTGCGGCCACTGTGTGTGAATGTCAGAGTTTACATACAGGTCATCGCTGCGTCTCTACCCTATGTGCTGATCGGAGTTCACGGCCAGGAAAATAATCGTTACATAATAAAGACGCTATAGCGTGAACTAGGTGAACTGGAATTTTCTTTAGACCAGACAGATGTTAAATGAAGATATCCAGCGATATCGTATGGTATGTCAATAATAGATTCTTAATGTGTTTTACAACAATACCATGATAAATATTATTTTTTATTAATTTAACAAGAATTATGCCATCATATTGACTAATGATTTAAGCATGAGCGCAATAACTCTCGATACTGTTAAAAATCGAATCAAATAGCAACGCCAGACAAACCACTAAAACAGGTTTGTTCGAAGAACGCGCGTATAAATATTTAAAATATATACGGATACTTCGCGTGTGGCCGGTTGACTCATATGTTTTAATTTCACTTCCATTCTTCTTTTGGTTTTATGTTTTGTATCTTTACGTTTATGACCAGCAATATGTAATAATGTAAAATAAGCCGCGAAAACTCCACGTATCATACCGTACTGCGTCTGCTGCAGCTAAGAACTGCACAGAAAAAGACATTCGCTATCTTTGATCTCATTCATTGAAGTCTTTACCTTTCATTAACTGCAACCACAATCAACGCCGTATATCTTTTTTAAAGATATTTCTTGTTCTTTCTGCTTTCAGGTTTACGGCGGCCATTTGGTGGCGTGTAGGACACCGGGGCTGTCATCCTGCGAGCAGAAAGGAGAAGACTATTGTTTTTTCCGTAATGGATGTGTTATCTTTCTTTGTATATTGTATATGACATCATTTCTGTTTCATGGTCGTTCTGTATACAGTGTATATTGTTATCTGAGGGAACGCCGCCACCTGTTTGCGCTTCCTTTGTTTTTGCATTTTGTGTCTTTGATATTTTTTATAACATTTCATCGTTAGTTTTAAGGTGCGTGACATAATTCCAATTATATTATATAATTTTATTATTTTATTAATCCATTGGTATACTAACATTGTCCGATACATTTAAGGTTGGTGGAACTGTTTTGTTTAAAGACTGTAATATTTATTATACATGAGATATATGTGATTGTTTAACAACTGTGATATCTTATAACGTGCAGACGTGAAAAGACTGAAAAAATGCTTACGTGCAGACGTCAAAGACTGAATTTTTACTAGTGATTTTAAATTCAATCCTGCAGACGTCAAAGTCTGTTTTGTGTTGTTTTTTTGTTTTTTAATATCCATGTAAAAGTCTCTTCCGCCATGTTTTTGAATTAATATAATGTCTTTTTATCGGGCATTGGACAGCTATACTTTCCAGCTACGTAATGAATAAAGTTTTATTGAAAAAAAAATTGACCGACGTTAAAGTCGTCGTATTACGTCATGAAACTGTATTAAAAGTCAGTTAGGTAAAATAATTTTAACACACTGCGGTAGTATATTTAATTATTACTAAACTTTATAATAAAAGACGAGCATGTGCTCAATTTGTTCGCCCCATACATGTTGAGCCTTGCCAATAAAGCTCGAAACTCGCCTTATACGAGAAAAAGGCGGCCAAAATGGAAAAACACGGCCAATACGAAAAAGGTCGGCCAATACGGATTCAGCAAATCAGAAAAAACTCGGCCTTATATGAAAATCTACAATTTCGACAATTTTGGACGCCATTTTGAAGTTGTATGCTTAGTTTCGGTGCAAAAGTTAAAATCTTTAAAAAATATAATATTGCAGTTTACCGAAAGGCTCGCAAAAACCATTAGTTGTTTCATACCTTTATTGGCTACAGCTTATTATGTTCTGAATATCATTTCCGGCTTCAGCAGACGACACAAAACAGCGAAAATTGTAAACACTTGCGATAATTTAACGAAACAGCGAAAAATCGTAAACACTTAAATAATTTAAGCAGCACAATGGACGGTGAGGACATGATGCGCTCGGCCGATGACATGTTGACTATAGAATCTTTAGCTGTATAAGACGTGAACGAGATAGAACAAAAGCTATTACTTCGTGAAGTTGAACTTGCTGTACCATGGGAATTAGAAGATTTCCAGGCTCCACCAGCGTCGGTACCAGACAGTGTCAATGAAATTGTGAAGTAAAATTCTGGCCAAGTACCAGTTTCGAACGTTTTAAGCGGTGGAATTAAACGATACATAAAATTTGGTGATGACAATAAAGCGCAGAACACAAAATACAAGACCAAAAAGTGATATGAAAATATTTATTAATATATTGGAATAAAACCCCAAAATGTAATTAAGTCTTCGATGGCCGATGAAGTCCGAGACAACAGTTATTTTCGAAGTGATTTTCAAGTTTAAACAAGTTTTAAAGTAGGTTTTTGACAATTCACGCGACATTTATTTCAACATAGTTCATGAAATAGTAATGAATGTAACACATTATTACAAAGTGAGTTCCATTGCATTAATACCATCGCGTTTATTTTAATTAGTGGTTTTGTGATTTAAATTCTAATAGTAATGAATTTTCCCATGCAAAATATCGTATATGTATAAATTATTACAATTATGATTTGTTGATGGAGTCTATAAGAACAAAGGTCGTGGAAACTGTCAATACCTACTCTAAAACTAATTTAAACATGAAAAAAACTTCTAAAAAAGTCTGTATCTCTGATTTAATGAACATGATAAAATTTATTACATTTCGGGTTTTTATTTAAAAAACGGGATGTTACTGTCGACCCAAAATGTAATAATGCATCGCAACCCACTTTATAATAAATTATTACATTTATGATTTGTTGATGGGGTCTATAAAAAAAAGGTCTGGGAAACATTCAATACCTACTCTTAAACTAATTTAAACACGAAAATAACTTCTAAAAATGTCTGTATCTCTGATTTAATGGACATGATAAAATTTATTACATTTCGGGGTTTTATTACAAAACGGATTGTTAGTGTCGACCCGAAATATAATAATGCATCGCAACGCACTTTGTAATAAATTATTACATTTATGATTTGTTGATGGAGTCTATAAAAACAAAGGTCGGGGAAACATTCAATACCTACTCTTAAACTAATTTAAACATGAAAATAACAATTTAAACATGAAAATAACTTCTAAAAAAGACTTATCACTGATTTAATGGACATGATAAAATTTATTACATTTCGGGTGTTTATTACAAAACGGGTTGTTACTGTCGACCCGAAATGTAATAATGCATCGCAACCCACTTTGTAATAAATTATTACATTTATGATTTTTTTGATGGAGACTTTAAGAACAAAGGTCGGGGGAACAGTCAATACCTACTCTAGAACTAAATTAAACATGAAAATAACTTCTAAAAAAGTCTGTATCTCTGATTAAATGAACATGATAACATTTATTACATTTCGGGTTTTTATTACAAAACGGGTTGTTACTGTCGACCCGAAATGTAATAATGCATCGCAACCCACTTTGTAATAAATTATTACATTCATGATTTGTTGATGGAGTCTATAAGAACAAAGGTCTGGGAAAATGTCAGTACCTACTCTAAAACTTATTTAAACATAAAAACAACTTATAAAAAAGTCTGTTTCTCTGATTTAATGAACATGATAACATTTATTACATTTCGGGTTTTTATTACAAAACGGGTTGTTACCGTCGACCCGAAATGTAATAATGCATCGCAACCCACTTTGTAATAAATTATTACATTCATGATTTGTTGATGGAGTCTATAAAAACAAAGGTCGGGGAAACATTCAAAACCTACTCTTAAACTAATTTAAACATAAAAATAACAATTTAAACATGAAAATAACTTCTAAAAAAGTCTGTTTCTCTGATTTAATGGACATGATAAAATTTATTACATTTCGGGTTTTTATTACAAAACGGGTTGTAACTGTCGACCCGAAATGTAATAATGCATCGCAACCCACTTTGTAATAAATTATTACATTCATGATTTGTTGATGGAGTCTATAAAAACAAAGGTCGGGGAAACATTCAATACCTACTCTTAAACTAATTTAAACATGAAAATAACAATTTAAACATGAAAATAACTTCTAAAAAAGTCTGTTTCTCTGATTTAATGGACATGATAAAATTTATTACATTTCGGGTTTTTATTACAAAACGGGTTGTTACTGTCGACCCGAAATGTAATAATGCATCGCAACCCACTTTGTAATAAATTATTACATTCATGATTTGTTGATGGAGTCTATAAAAACAAAGGTCGGGGAAACATTCAATACCTACTCTTAAACTAATTTAAACATGAAAATAACAATTTAAACATGAAAATAACTTCTTAAAAAGACTGTATCACTGATTTAATGGATATGATAAAATGTATTACATTTTGGGGTTTTATTACAAAACGGGTTGTTACCGTCGACCCGAAATGTAATAATGCATCGCAAGCCACTTTGTAATAAATTATTACATTAATGATTTGTTGATGGAGACTTTAAGAACAAAGGTCGGGGAAACAGTCAATACCTACTCTAAAACTTATTTAAACATGAAAACAACTTCTAAAAAAGTCTGTATCTCTGATTTAATGAACATGATAACATGTATTACATTTCGGGTTTTTATTACAAAACGGGTTGTTACTGTCGACCCGAAATGCAATAATGCATCGCAACCCACTTTGTAATAAATTATTACATTCATGATTTGTTGATGGAGTCTATAAGAACAAAGGTCGGGGGAACAGTCAATACCTAATCTAAAACTAATTTAAACATGAAAATAACTTCTAAAAAAGTCTGTATCTCTGATTTAATGGACATGATAAAATTTATTACATTTCGGGTTTTTATTACAAAACGGGTTGTTACTGTCGACCCGAAATGTAATAATGCATCGCAACCCACTTTGCAATAATTATTACAATTCGGGTTTTTATTACAAAACGGGTTGTAACAATGCATTATGTTATTACGGAATTCCACAAACGACAGTCTACTGTCTACCACCAACTGCTTACTGTCAACTGTCTACTGCTGACTGTCAACTGTCTACTGTCAATTATACTACTATAGTTATATAGTCTATTGTCTTCTGTCAACTGTCTACTGTCAATTATACTACTAAAGTTATATCGTCTATTGTCTTCTGTCGACTGTCTACTGTTTTAGATACAGGCGTATTGAGCAGTTTGTATTCTTCGTTTTTTCATTTTAAATTAATATAATACCGATGCTTTCTTTCATAAATATTGATTAAAATTCGTTTGTTCAAGTGTCTACTAGACTTTATTTTGCAACCTTGCCAAGTGACTGTATTCAATATTGTCGACATATTGCCGTCGGAAACCGTGCTATATCGATGTTTGCTGATTTGCTAACTGTGTAACCACTTAAATATAGCAAAAATAATTGTGTCTGAACAAGCTCACTGAATACTAATAAATACGATTTTGCGTGTTTCCACAAGTGAAATAGTGAAATACGATCTCATTTCATCGTGAAGGAACATTTTTGTAACGCGACACTACATACTTGACTCAAATTCGTTTATTTGCGTTGGTCATAAAGATATACATGTAGATGAGAGCACAATAAAACTGAAACAACCCTGTTTTATAAGCAATAAAATCGGACAAAACCGACTTTAAGCCAGACAAATCCGGAGCAATGACGAGCAAATCTGCAAAAAGCGAGTCAAATTAGGCCAGCGAGTTCGCAAAATAAAACTGGATGAAACAGTTAAGACAGGTTTTCAATGATCCAAATGTGTTCGACGGATGAATAATTTAAGTCATATGATACCGGTTGTATAGTGGGAAAGGATTAAATGGCACAACACGCTGTTTTTTAAACAGTAAAAATTGTGTTTACTTCTATAAACGTCGGCGAAAGATTGTCTTCAGGTCAAAACCAGTTTTTTTGTTATTTGTTGTCTCGAAATTAGTTCAAAATAGTAAGGACTTTGGGTATTTAATAACGCACGATTGAAACTACTAAAGGGACGAATACAGTAGCGCAGATTTATGCAACAAAAAACGGCCATTACTAGTTGTGAATGGTTTTATATTTCTGAATAAAACAAGGTATATCAACATTTCAGCAATTTTATTGACATATCTTTGGTTAAAACAAACACCAAAATATGTTTTAATCGTCCCATTTCTAAAGTATATTCCGTTGTATTTCCAGAATATTTTTTCCAATTATGCACGAAGTGAACAGATGCAGCAGCCGGAGGGAACCCGTGTTATAGGCGGGTTAGTAATGCTCCTAAGTCATTGTCGGCTCGGGTACTACATGTACCCCGGGTACTCTCAAGTATACTTATATGTACCCCGGGTACGGTAAATATACGCAAAGTACAGTTTATGTCAGTATCGGATAGAAACCTTTATACACGGTTTTCCCTGGCAAAGATTGCCATTGACGCAGTGCACAGCTTAAGTCAGTAGCGGACAGATACCCTTACAAAACGGTTTCCCCTGGCAAAGATTGCCAATGCCGCAGTGCACAGCTTAGGTCAGTATCGGGCAAATACCCTTAGAAACGGGTTTCCCTGACAAAGATTGCCAGGGACGCAGTTCACAGCTTATGTCAGTAACGAACAGATACCCTTATAAACGGTTTTCCCTGACAAAGATTGCCAGGGACGCAGTTCACTGCTTATGTCAGTAACGGACAGATACTCTCATAAACGATTTTTCCCTGACAAAGATTGTCAGGGACGCAGTTCACAGCTTATATCAGTAGTGAGCAGATACCCTTACAAACGGTTTTCCCTGGCAAAATTGCCATTGACGCAGTTAACAGCTTACATGTATGTCAGTAACGGGGAGATACCCTTATAAACGGTTTTCTCTGACAAAGATTGCCAGGGACGCAGTGCACAGCTTATTCCAATAACGGACAGATACCCTTATAAACGATTTTATCTGACAAAGAATGCCAGGGACGCAGTTCACAGCTTATGTCAGTATCGGGCAGAAACCCTTATAAACGATTTTTCCTGACAAAGATTGCCAGGGACGCAGTTCACAGCTTATATCAGTAGTGAGCAGATACCCTTATAAACGGTTTTCCCAGGCAAAGAACATTGTCATTTATAGAGTTCACAGCTTATGTCAGTGACGGACAGATACCCTTATAAACGGTTTTCCCTGGAAAAAATGGCCATTGACGCAGTTCAAAGCGTATGTTTGTAACGAACAGATACCCTAATAAACGTTTTTCCATGGCAAAGATTGCCAGGCACGCAGTTCACAGCAATTGTCAGTAACGGACAGATACTCTTATACACGGTTTATCCTGGCAAAAATTGTCATTGCCGCAGTTCAAAGGTTATGCCAATAACGGATAGATACCCTTATAAACGGGTTTCCCTGGCAAAGATTGCCATTGACGCAGTAAATGATAAGTTCGTAACCAGTATACCACATAGGCCATTGGCATTCACTAGTGAAGAAAGCAAAGGAAAAACATTCAAAACAAAGTAACGGTATATGTACTTGTTGCTAGATTGGCGAGACAAATAATTGAAAACATAATTTCCCGCAAGCGCTCAGATCTAGTTCAGAGCAAAGAGCAAATTTCAAAGTACGTACATAACTACTCAATGCAAAACGGAAGAACACGTCATCCGACAAAGTACAAATAAATGTTGACGACAGCTGTATCGTGCACTTTTACAAGTGAATTTCCCAATGCCTTACATATCGCGTTTTGTTGCAAATGTGTTACCATATATGGTTGTGAATGATAAAAGTTTGTTTTTCGTATGTAGAAAGTTTATTTAAATTTTAGTTTAAACATTATCTGATCTTTGCTTAGCCTGTGCAGTCCGCACAGGCTAATCAGGGACGAAATTTTCCGCTTTAATGGTATTTTTATTTTAAAGGAAGTCCCTTTTTACCGAAAATCTAGTTTAAGCGGAAGGTGTCGTCCCAGATTAGCCTGTGCGGACTGCACATGCTAATCTGGGACGACACTTAATGCACATGCATTATGCCCATTTTTCTCAGAAAAAGACACATTCTATTCAATGCGCTCAGATGTTATCAGGCGAAAGCCGCACTTTGTTCCTAGAGTCCGTTTTCTGGGTAGAACCAGTACAAAATATGTCTTTAGAACGATCACTCGAACTTTCAAAATTAGTGATTGCTCTATGATCACCATAGCCTCATTTTCCGACATCTGGGCCTATTGTATGCGCACAGGCTAATCAGACGTTTCCGTGTTATGGACATTTTGTTTTAAAGTAAGTCCCAGTGAAATCAAGTTTTCGCGGAGATTTTCGTCCCAGATAAGCGTGTGCAGTTACGCGCACAGACGCACATATATAGTCCAGTTATCCCAGAACTAGGCTTAGGTGATCGCATGGCGGACACCATGGCGCGTGGCCAAGTCACAAACACTATCAATATATCTTTTAACATATTATTTTTTCATCACTTCGACAACAAAATAATGATACAATAGCTCATATATATTAATGATTTTTTTGTAAAAGTGATGAAAAATGTTTATGACATTGATAGTGTTTAGGGACTTGGCTACGCGCCCTACACCTGTGGCGGGCACCACCATTATACGAGAGCAAAGCATTTAATGTATCCGCATACAATACTTATCCCGGAAGGAACTTAAGAAAACCCAGTTTATTTTTTGGTAGAAACAATGCTAGCACACGTATAATCGTTCCAAAATCTCTCAGGATATCAATAGTTATTATTTTAGTTCAACTACCATTTATGCATAAAATGTCGGCGTTGTTTGTAGATAGGTATTATTTTTCAAGTCTAACGAAATCCGGAATAAACCTTCGTCTGGTATTCAGAAATGATAAACATCAAATGCAATGTACAGGACAGCTAAAAAGTAAAGTAAGTTTTTCAATATAATCTGAGCGTCTTTATTAAATAATCCGAGCCTCGCAATAGACCAGTTGACGAGTGACGTCACGCGCACCTGCAAAGTTTAGACTCCGCCCACTGGTTGGCAAAAAGAGGTAGAATTCATATAAGCGCATATAGAGAATGTTGACAAAATCATCGTTTTTAGGGAAAATCATGCACAATATCAAATATAATTTTACTCATTATGTCTGAATACATAAGCATGCAAGAAAATGCATATTTGGAACGATTATATGGTTGTTATTATTTGTTTTTACTAACAACTACAGTGGAACACAATCTAAGAGCTCGTTATGTGGTAACCACAAAAATCTCTCTACTTGGCATTTCTTCGCGACCATTTTCAGTTGAAACATTCTCAGAAATTGAAATTCTTTCATAATAAATTAAATTTAATGAACGAAAACAAATAAGGATGATAACAAACAACCAATATGTCAATTTTATGTACGCAACATAGGGTAACTGATCTGAACCTTTATAAGTATGAAAAAAAAGACCCGTAAAATGTATTTTATGGGTCTTTGGAAAAAACTTACCTTGTTACACATTAATTAAATTCTTTTGATTCATGTAATTGTTTGATTTAATTGTTCACACTTATTTTTACACTTTTTGTTGCAGCATTTATATCCCGGTGTTTAATTGCACCTTTGTTCATCAATCTCTTGCACGACGGTTACATTACATTCACCTCTTTGATGGGCTCAAAACGGACTATTTTTATGAAAGCGTCTCATTCATGTTATCAACATTCCAAGCGTTCATCGTTGAGGTAACAGTATACTAAACACTCTCTTGCAGGTTGTTTTAACGTTAGTGGACTGGGAAAAAGACTGTTTATACCTGAATTTCAAAACTTTATTAACAATTATGATTTATTTTGTGTCTCTGAAACTCATGCTGATGAAACCGACATTCTTGACATTCAAAATTTTATTTTCTTTCATAAGCACCGTTCTAAAGAATATAAAAGAAAATCCGGAGGCATTGGCGTTTATGTTAGAGAAAGTATTTCTCCACATGTAAATGTCTTACCAAATTCCACAGATTATGCTCTATGGCTAAAAATTGATAATACAATTACTGGATTTGATCAAGACCTAATACTAGGATCGATTTATATACCCCCTGAAAATTCGCGTTTGTACTCTCCCGATGAATTGAATATACTTGAAGACGAACTGTCCTCATATTGTAATAATAATAAATATGTATTCCTAGCTGGAGATGCAAACAGTAGAGTAGGGACACTTAAAGATTTCATTCTTCCTGATCCCCACACTAATAAACTTTTCGGAATAGATGTTGACCTCGAAAATGACCTGTACAAACATACTTTACTTGAAAACCTTTCTGTCCCCCTAAATAGAAACTCTTTGGACAAACGTACAGACACTCATGGTTTCTTACTGCTTGATATGTGTAAAAACAATAATATGTTTATCATAAATGGCAGATTATTTAAGGTTGAAACAATTGGCGCGTTTACTTTCAGGGACAAATCAGTCATTGATTATGTGTTGGCAACTGCAGAGAGCTTCAATTTTATAACAGACTTCGAAATTATAGAAACTGACCCTTTATACTCAGATGGTCAAAATTTGCTGTCATGGGACATCTCTACCGTACAACCCCAAAGCAAAAAACCAGTTAACACTAACAATTCTAGCTGCCCTACCTGGAAACAAGACCAAAAAGACCAATTTATAATTAACATTAACAAACCCCAATTAGAGGAGTTATATCTGAGCCTAAATACATACCCCCAATCACAACAAACTTTGGACTATATCACACATGCATTGCAAAACATCTTTGAAAATGCCTCCTCAAAAACATTCATAAACCAAAATCCAAATTATAGAAACAATTATCCCAACAATAAACCATGGTTTGGGCCCAAATGTCACCAATCAAGAAATCAATATCATGAAGCAAAAGCCAAATACAATATTAATAAAAATAGTGATAATAAATTAAGTTTGAAACATGCCAGCAATCATTATAAAAGGACTATCAAATTTTATGTTAATAAAGAAAAACTAAGCACCAGTGCTAAATTACGTGCAATGAATGACAAAAACCCTAAAAAATACTGGAAGTTCATAAGGTGTTTCAAACCAAAAACAAAAGAAACCAGCTCTCCACCACTTGAATCTCTTTACGAACACTTCAAAGAGATAAATACAAATTCAATGGACGATAACCGTTTCAACAATGATATAGAAGATATATCCAACACAAATGATTTTTTAAATATGGAAATAAGCCAGGATGAAATTTGCAAATGTATACTAAAACTGAAAAATTCAAAAGCACCTAGTCCTTCCGATCACATATTAAATGAAAACATCAAATCAACAAAAGATATCTTGCTCCCTTTTTACACTTAATTGTTCAACTGTGTTCTACAAACAGGTATTATCCCACTATCCTGGCTTGAAGGCACTATAATTCCAATTTTTAAAAACAAAGGGAGCCCAACTGAACCGAGCAATTATAGGCCCAAAACACTGCTCAGCTGTATGGGCAAATTGTTTACGTCAATTTTGAACCAAAGACTAAACACTTTTCTTGAATTAAATAACATATTAGAGGAAAATCAAGCTGGCTCCCGTAAGGGTTACTCTTGCCCAGACCATATTTTCACCCTTCATGCATTAATAGAGATAATTAAAAAACGTAAACAAAAACTTTTCTGCGCCTTCATTGATTTTTCGCAGGCGTTCGATAAAGTGTGGAGAGCTGGCCTCTGGCATAAAGTACTAGGCACGCAAATTAATGGCAACTTTTTCAGAGTCCTTTTAAATATGTACAGTAACATAAAATCATGCGTTTCCCTAAATGGAGAATGCTCCCAGTACTTTTTGTCAGAAATAGGAGTAAGACAAGGAGAAAATTTATCCCCAGTACTTGTCTCACTTTTCTTAAATGACCTTCATTCATACCTGCATATAAATGGATCTGTTGGGGTTGAACTTATCAACCCAGATACTGCAATATTGTGGCTTAAGCTTCTGGTCCTATTGTATGCAGATGACATCGTCATTGTCTCAAGTAGTGCCTCTGACCTGCAAAACAGCCTTAACACGTTTCATAATTATTGCAAAAACTGGTACCTAAATATTAATATTACAAAAACAAAAGTTATAATCTTTGGCGCTAGACAAACAAGGAACTTTAATTTTAAATGTGGAAATAACCCAATTGAAATAACAAAAACGTATCACTATCTTGGCGTCACATTCTCTAGTAATGGATCTTTCTTAAACGCCCGCAAACATGTAAAAGAACAAGCCTCAAAAGCCATGCACCTTCTTTGGACTCGTGTTAACAATGCAAATTTACCTAATGACTTAGTTTTTAAACTCTTTGATCATACTGTTCTACCCATTCTTACATATGGCTCAGAAATATTTGGATATGAAAATTTAGAAATATTAGAACAGGTTCACAAAGATTTCATGACAAAAATCACAAAAGCTCGTCGGTCAACACCAATCAACTTTCTATATGGTGAACTAGGACGCTACCCTTTAAGCATTAATATTAACACAAAAATGATCTCCTTTTGGAATAGACTCATAACAGGTAAAGAAAGCAAAATATCTTTACTAACTTACCAACATATGTTGTCACAACCAAATTTAAATTTCAAATGGTTAAATAAAATTAAAGAAAACCTAACATCTGTTGGAAGACCAGACATCTGGCAAAACCAAACACAAATTACACAAAACAACATCCACATACAAATAAAACAAACACTAATTGATCAATTTAAGCAATCATGGAACGCTGAACTACAAATAAGCTACAAAGGGCGCATCTACAGCAGTTTTAAAGGTAACCATGAGTTTGAGCCTTACCTGATTAAAATTCATCCAGATGAGTCCCAACGTATCTTTAGATTCCGCCAACCACCTCCTCCCTGTAGAAACTGGCCGCTATGAAGGCATCCCATTCCATGATCGTCTTTGCAACCTATGTAACACACACGAAATAGCTACTGAAAAACACTATTTAATGACATGCCCTTATTTTGATAACGAACGGCATCGATATTTAGGACACCAAATAGAAAGGCATGCAACATTTAACGAAATCATGACGCCGTCATCAATAGTAGAAATGAAGAAATTTATCAGGCATTAGACTATTGCATTTAGTTTTATATCTTCGAAAAACAACAACAACAAAACGCCAATGCCTCCGAACTCACTTACTTTAATTATTCACGATGCAAGTTTATCGAACGCCTACTGTATAACTTTAAAGCATGATATATTACTTACTCTCCAACTGTTAAATGGCTTACCTCAATTCG
The DNA here is from genome assembly GCF_020536995.1 of Dreissena polymorpha. NCBI lineage: Eukaryota > Metazoa > Mollusca > Bivalvia > Myida > Dreissenidae > Dreissena > Dreissena polymorpha. The sequence continues at coordinate 66,244,922 of NC_068361.1, read as the reverse complement.
CGGGTGCTATCCAATTAATTTTGCAACGACATCTGTTAAAAACACGCGTCTGTCTAAACCGATAATAATCACACGAGGTGATCCATAACTTTTAATTGTACACGGTCTCAAACTAGGTCGCAAAGACCCGTATGTTGAATACTGCAGTAGTGCAGTGACGTCACCTGTGTTTTACTATAGTCCGCAAATGAGGCTATTATACGGAATAATCCGCATCGACTCTTATAAACACTTACAATTATAATCTATGTAGACGTACCTTACACCAGTAAATAAAACACTGTTATCTATCACGTTAATAATTGTGTGATGTTTCTTCTCTGATGAACAATGAATAGCATTTATGTATGTATACTTACATTATCTATTGTTAAAGTATTCCTAACATTATGTTGATGTATATTACCAATGACTATGACACTGCTTAAAATGCACGAGATTGTGAATATGAATATTTTGATTATGATATCGTTTCATATTAATGATGATGTATATTATTATTATTATTATTATTATTATTATTATTATTATTATTATTATTATTATTATTATTTAATTACTATTATTATAACTAAATTATTGTTTAAGCACAAATGCTATTCTTGAAAACCAATGTTAATTTTTATCTCTTCCATTTTGCGAACTTAATTTAAAACTTACAAACAATCAATGTAACTGTTAAAATAAAAATTATGCTCAATTGTTTATATTTGTAATGTGCGTGGAATGATTCCATCTGCGTAAATGGGCAATGAAATAGTTCCAAAAAGAGTTGCATTAAAACTCGCAAGTTTTTGCACGATATATCGTAAATTTTAAATTCATATTTCATTATTTTACGCCTTTGATCCTAAAAAACCCATACCAAAGATACTTTAAATGCGTTTGTTCGGTTTTACCCAGTTTCTGGGCAATGCTGAGCCTTTCGCAGATGTGTATGTAAGAGCAAGGAACGGCAACTCTGCGTGGAGATTGCTTTGTTCATCACCACCCGATTATCTCGTTATGATCGGATACTGTCCAAACAATTACAAAGAAAACATTGTGTCATAAACCCAGGGACCTATACTTGGGTCCCTGGATAAACCACATGTTGCAGATCAGTGTCTGGTCATTAAACACATGTTACGATACCTCCATGTCATCTCTTGGCATATTGAGCAGTCATTTAGCCAAATTTAGAAGCTAAAATACTGAACAGTTGCTTCAATAAAATATTTTAACATTAAAAAAGAAGACATTTGTCGGAAATGGATTAACAGGAACTAGTGAATATATATTAGCCAGTTTAATCACAATAATACATTGTTTAATAATTATACATTAAAAATATTGTGCAATTTTACTGCTACGCAATTAAGGCATTTAACGGGTACCGGCAACAGTAAACTCCGCTATTACGTGTTAAGATTGTAAATAACTGCAGTGTACGAAACACCATCATGAACACAAACAATCACAAACGGGTACATAATTGACCAGTCGCCAACTCCGCCCACATTTTGTCGATCAGCCAATCAGATATCGATTTTTCACACACCCCGCAGCAACGCTTATCTGGCCGCCATTTTGTCCGACAAACAAAGCGTGTCGTTCATATGGAATGGACGTAATTTTTAAGAGTTTACACAGATTTTATATCAAATGCATGACATACATTGATACGGGGAGAAATGTGAAAATTGCAATTAACATATAAGGGCCATCTTGTTATAAATAAAGACATGCATAATAGGCTAAATGTATTCAATTCGAATGTTCGTGAATAGTACCGTGATACCAACATTTCATTTTTCGATAGTGAAATGTAACAGGTTCGCATTAAAAATAAATGAAATAAAATGCATATTAGACTATCTGTTAATGAAACCACGAAATTAGGCCTGTATTAAATTATGGTTACAATCAAATTTAAATTTATATCTAAATAAAAAAATCGGTGTCTTTTTAAAAATAACACAATAAAACAAAGATCTAAACATTTGTAATAAACAAAAACCCCATCATGATATGGATGTGTCATTTGCATTTAATAAAAAATATTTTCAAAATTATATATGAATAGCCACCGGATTCACTGTCAGACGATTTAATACAAGTTCAAAATCAATATAAAATGAATGCTCATTTTTACAACGGATTTTCATCAACTTCCTATATTATGTATAAGAAACGTTTCTGATAGTCAGTCTGCCGTTAACTCATTTATTTTGATTACGCCATTTTTCTCTAAAGCATTTATGATTATATTAAAGTTTTACAAAGCAGTTTAGTTTACTGTGCGGCTTTAAATAATTTATATTATAGAAAAGAGCATGATACCTCGTTACAAATATAGTATTTCGCTCACGTAATCCGCTATAATTGCGATCTGCTTGTTCGGAGTTTTCTTATCACTAGACCATGTGGGCGGAGCGATCGATAATTTGGCGACTGGTCAATTGCGAAAGCCGTTCAATGCAAGAAAACTTAATGTTCTATGGGTTCGATGAATCGAAGGAAGAAGACTGCGAAGTGATCGTGAAAACATTTATCAAAGATATTCTACAGATTGAGGCCCACGACATCAAGTTAGACAGAGTGCATCGCATAGGTCCATATTCCAACAGTAAAACACGACCGATAGTCGCCAAGTTCCACGACTACAACGACCGCGAACGAGTGCGTAAACAGGCTTACGTCGACGCCATAAAAACGGAACTCTCCAGACGTAAAATGGGTGTCGGTATCTAACGACCACAGCTACATAGAGAAGCTAGACAGGCCCTATTCCCGCACTCAAAGGAAGCGGAAGCACAACACGAGCGCGTGCGAATCGTAGGCAACAAGATGTTCGTGAACAACGTGGCGCGAAAGAAATTTGTAAACGGACGGGTAGTCGACATCAACTAGGATAGCCGTGAGAAGGACATCACAATATTGTCATGGAACATAAATGGGCTAAGGCGAAAAATCGACGACACAGACTTTCTGAACACTGTAACTCAATGTGATATTTTATTTCTATCAGAGACTTGGTTACATAACAACAGCTTCATCAACTCTGATATTGATGGATTTATTTGTGATCATTTATATGGAAATAAGAGTGCGAACACAAGTAGAGGACGTTATAGCGGAGGTATTTCTGTATATTTTAAACATCACTTAAAAAACAAAATTACAGTAATAGAAAAAAATCAAGCAGGTATTATTTGGATAAAATGTTGTAAATCCCTCTTCAACATAGGCATTGATGTTTACATAGGTCATATCTATATTCCTCCAAAAAATTCGAGCCTTAATACAAATAATATAGATTTTTTCGAAACCCTAGAATGTAACATTGAGCGATATAAAAATCTGGGCAAAGTTTTTATCACAGGAGATTTAAATAGTAGATGTTCAAATGTATGCGACGTTCTAGATTTTGACACGTACATTGACGATGAAGAGTTGTCAAATCGTGTTTACATCCCACCACGTGCTAGCAAAGACCACGTGATTGATACAAATGGTAAACGCTTGATTGAGCTCTGCCAATCGACTTCGTTCATTATTGGTAACGGGCGATTACACGATGACCTAAATGTAGGAGAGTTCACTTTTCACTCACATAGGGGTAGCAGCCTGGTGGATTATCTACTTTTAGAACCAAAAGATATTTTTCTTATAAGTAACTTTAAAATACTTCAACCAAATGAGCTATCTGACCACTATGGGCATACTCTTTAGTCTCGCGTCAAGACACGCTACCGACGAGGAAGGCAGCAAATCCGAAGCCTCATATGATTACAAAATAAAATGGGACGACTTAAAAATAGACCCGTTTAAGAATGTCTTATCGCAATACAAAGCGCAATTGTGTTCACTCGAACTGTCCATTTTAAACGAGCGCGACATTGACGAGGTAGCAAACGACTTTATAAATATTTTAAAACAGAGTGCAATAGAGGTGTTTGGAAAAAACGAAATAAATAATAAAAAACATAATAAAATTCACTACAATAAAAAACCATGGTTTAACAAGGAATGTTATATTTCCAGAGCGGAATTTAATAAACATAGGAATACATTTCTAAAGGACCGATCCAATGAACATAACCGAAAATTATTTATCAAATCGAAAAATAAATATATACGCACTAAACGCCGATTTAAGCAAAAATTCATGCATACAGAAAAAAATAATCTCACAAATCTTAGTAAACATAAGCCACGAGAATTCTGGAAAACAATTAAAAAACAGTATTTAAAGAAAGACAACAGTCCAAACAATTTAAACACAACGGCACTCTATGAACACTTTAAACAATTATACTCTGACAATAGGAGTAATACCGAAAATAGCACGCGCGAAAAAAATCCCTCAAGATCAGATCCAGACTTAGATAAGGACATTTCGCTAGAAGAGGTTACAATTGCTATCCACGAACAAAAAAATAACAAAAGAAGCGGTATCGACAAGATATGCGCAGAAATATATAAAAATACTATACCGGAATTATCATCATTTATATTAGCACTTTTTAACAGAATGTATAAAAATGGTGAATATCCAAAATCCTGGGGTGAAGGAATTATTATACCTATATTCAAGGGAGGGGATACAGAGGATGCAAAAAACTATAGAGGTATCACCCTTATTAATATTCTGGCAAAAATTTATTCAACAGTACTTCTAAATCGATTGACAAACTGGTCAACTAAACATAAAAACTTGATACAAAACCAATTCGGCTTTCAGAAAGGAAAGTCTACAGTAGACTGCATATTCGTATTGCAAACTGTTATACAAAAAACACTTAGCCAACGGAAAAAGCTATATTGTGCCTTCGTAGATTTCGAAAAATGTTTCGATAAATTAGACCGAACCTTTATATTCCAAAAACTTATTAATGAAAACATAAGCACAAAATTCGTAAACGCCATACGGAGCATGTATAACTCTGTCAAAGCATGTGTCCGGCATGAAAGAACATATACATCACTATTTGAGTCGAATATTGGGGCAAAACAAGGCGACCAAAGCTCAACGTTATTATTTTTATTTTTCATAAATGATATAGTTTCAAGTTTTAATGATAATATGGATGACCTTTTCACTCTTGAGAATACTAAATTATTCATACTTCTTTTCGCTGATGACGCGGTCATATTCGCTCACTCGCCTAACGCACTACAATCGCTACTTAAAGATTTAGAAAATTACTGCAGCGAGTGGAAATTAACAGTTAATACAAAAAAGACCAAAATAATGATTTTTGAAAAAGGTAGACATACACGATATAATTTTTCATTAAATAACACAATATTAGATATTGTCGATTCATTTAAATATCTGGGGGTAAATCTTTACAAAAACGGAGACTGGAACCGTACGCAAAAACATATCGCTCAACATTCACAATTCGCATTACACAATTTGTTTACAGTATTTAATCAACTTGAATTAAACATAGACGAAAAATGTAGACTGTTTGACAGTCTAGTTGGGTCCAAATTAAATTACGCGGCCGAAACATGGGGCTTTCATGAAGGAAAAGATATCGAACGCATACATTGTAAATTCCTACGTAAGATACTAAAAGTCAGAAAATCCACAAATCTAGACGGACTTTACGGGGAATTAGGTAGACACCCAATGTATGTAAAACGACAATTGACATTAGTTAAATACTGGTTAAAAATCATTGATCCGAACAACAACCTACTGACAAAATCTATTTATAATTTGCTTAAGAGCGATGCTGAAAGTAATAATACATATGCCGGTAGGAACTGGGCTTATCAGATTAAAGAACTTCTCGAACACATAGGATTAGCTTCTATATGGATACAACAAAATACGCATATCCCAAACGAGTACGACCTAAAAATAATAACAAACCGAATTCTGGATATATATAAACAGACTTGGTTCACAAATATAAATAACTCAAATAGACTGGCTGCATACCGATATTTCAAATATGACTTTGAAACGGAAAAATATTTAAAATGTATTAATAACAATAAATTTAGAATATCACTTACACAATTCAGAATCTCTGCACATAATCTAGCGATAGAAAAAGGTCGTCATGAAAACATACCAAAAGAAAATAGGAAGTGTATTTACTGTAATATGAATGCTATAGAAAGCGAATTCCACTTTTTATTAGTATGCCCCCTATATAACGGAATTAGACAACAATACCTAAAACCGTACTTTCGTCATTGGCCAACATTGAACAAATTCGAAATTCTAATGTCATCAAAATCAACAAAGGTATTAAATAACCTATCAAAATATGTTTATTTTGCCCAAAAACTAAGGTCAAATGTAACGTAATATAAAATATATGCCTTCAATTTAGTATGTTTATTAGAACAGATGTAATAATAAGTTAACCGTATTAACTATGATTATTGTTTCCATTTGCCTAATGTTTATATATTTGGATAAAGCAATTATCATTGTATTATTATTGATTCTATTCTTTGAATTATTTTGACATGTCTTTTTTTTTCTCTTTTGTTTTACCTAACTATTCGTATTCATCGTTTTGTGTTGTACTTCTCAAATACATGTACCATGTCTTTGCTTTCTCACAAACACATACCTGTATAGGCTATAAATTTGCAATATGCTGTTTTATGCCTAATAAATGTTATGTTATGTTATGTTATGTTAATTGCGTTCAATAAATTACATATATGCATTTTCCATAAAACGCTAAATTTGTATCACTCCTTATTACGGAAGCGAGACAATTCACCCCCAAGACAATTCACTCCCAGGAGACAATTCACCCCCTAGACAATTCACCCCTGCTCCCTGGACAATTCACCCCCAGATATTTTGTTCTTTTGCTGTTTGTTTAGAATTTTGTAATTACCTATATCTGTTTTCTAATGTATAGTTATTTGTATTCTATTAAATTTGTAGAAAGTTCTAATAAAACCATATTAAGATGTTCTCAGAATTTCTTTCTTTTTTTCCATAAAATTACTTGCAATTGAAACATTACTGTTTAAATAATAATTATGTGTTTTTGTTTTATTTAAGATTGTTTTTATTCATTAAAACAGTTTATAATTTGTAAAAAGTGTATAAATAAATAATAATGGTATTGGATACAATATTTGGAAATAATCCAATGTTTTTTATTTGATAAGTTATGCAAGATTTCAAAATTTTAATAATATTACCATATTTACTTTTTAAATGGGAAATATAACAATAAAATTTTTGTCACATAATCAGTCAACAAAGTAACAACACCTAAAAACAACCTTTTACACACCACTAAAGGTAACAATAAACAGATAATCTGTCAGGCATTCAGGGCTACTTATCTAGTGGTAATTAAGGCTATTAGTGAAAGGGATTGCTTATTTGATTGCTTAGAGATAAGCCTGTAGTATGTAATGAGTTGACATACTGTATGATTGAAGTGGACTTGAATTAGGTACAATTTTTGTAAAAAATACATTACCGTACATTTCAAAACATTTTTAGTAGGACCATACTAGCAGTATTATAGTGGATTTAATCAATCATGAAGTACTCGTGTATAGGTAGCATTTTAAAAAATGTAACAGAAAATGGTGTAAATTACTGGATTTGAAATGAGTACTGATATTTTCAGACTTAAATATGTTTCAATACAGAACATTACAAAACACAACTTCTATCACTAATCCTTCAATGAGAGAAAATCCAACAACTTATTAAATGGATTATAAGAATTTAAATAATTATTTTTTTAATGAAACACTTATGTTTACAGGCAGCAAAATAAATATAATACTCAAAATATCAGGTGAACAAAAATGGATTTTTTAATACAGGTTGCCAGATATTAGAATTGCCCAGCCCAACATAATTATTTGTCAATGTGTGAAACTGAAGTGTTTGTTTATCTGTTTTTAACACTTTGATAAATCTGTTTTGACATATTGATAAAGCCTCGTCAGGGGTGTGAATGCTTGATTTGTAATACCCATTAATGGCACGCTCCCAACCAGATTAAATTTAGTTTCTTAAATAAAGGTTTTCTTATCAATTAAAACATTGTATTTTATTGAATTAATTATCCCATCTAACATCAATAAATAAGTAATTCTGATAATGTAAAATTCTAAGAATTCAATGAAACTAATTATCGACTTCATTATTTGACAAAGTACTAATAATAAAATAGTAACCTAACAATATTATTTAAAACAAATGCACAAATATTATACAAAATACTTAATTTATTTCAATTTTATATGTTGTAACACAGCTTATAGAAAAATACATTGGTTGAATTACATTTGACAAAAATCACAACGTCATCTTGCGTTTACATACTACATTTATTATTTTCACGTCAAAATTGTGCTCCAAAGTCAAAAATATAACCCCAAAACATCTGCTCACAACTTATTTTCAAATATGACAAAAGCATGAGGTGAATTGTCTTGGGGGTGAATTGTCTTTGGGGGTGAATTGTCCAATGAAATCAAATTCTGGGGGTGAATTGTCCAGGGGGTGAATTGTCTGACACCCCTTATTACTAGTAAAGAGATTTCAATATACATGCAAAGACAGTTAAATTTGCATAATATGCAGGGGTTTTCTGTTTGTATGCTAAATAAGATTAATATTGCCATTTCATGAAAACGAAACGAAAATTCATTCAATGTAAAATAAAATTACCATAATTTATTTAAAAATTGTAATGTATTCCGCTTCTTAGGGTTTGTTTTATAATTGATTAAATGCACCGCTGACACTATCGATCGCTGATAAAAAATAGCACTATTCACACCACTTATAATTATAATACAATTAATATATGTTTTATTAGTGTTAAAATCTAATTTGTTTAAGTCTCACTATCAGAAAGAATGCGGCTTATGTATTGTTTTGTTTTGTGGATTGTCGGTATTTAGTCTTTCGATCACGTTTACTCTACGCTTATATCTACTTTGTATTTTTATGAAGAGGCAATTTTATTTGTGAATATACATTTATTCGGTACTAAATATGATATATTGGCACTATTTTTTAATAGTTTTAATGTTTATTTCGGTTTTATTACCAATTTATTGACTAAACAAAAGCCCTTTATACATGTTTTACGTTACTGTAACCAGTGTTTTTTGCCAACCAGTCAGTGCGCATGCGCGGAAAATCCCGAATGTAAATAATAACATTCAACTGGTTTATAGTACCAGAAAGGCCGTTTACCAAAAAGGCCTTCCCAAAAAGGCCGCATCAAAAAAGGCCGCATAAGTGAACCAAAAAGGCCTCATGGTTACCAGAAAGGCCAAACAATATTTTGTATTATCATTGAATAGTTATGCATAATCTATTAAATAGTCATAACTTGTTTATTAGTCTACTTAAAAAACGTTAATTTTATTATCAAAGTCGGCAAAAATATCGCGAATTATCACATACAGTATGAATTATTCGTTAGTCACAATATCTTTCGTTGAGTAATAGATGTATCAGTTTTTTAATTAAAAGCCGTTAATTTTGTAACCAAAGTCGGCATAATTATCGCCAATTAGCACGTAGGAATAATCCGTTTAAGAAAATTTTAATTTTCTCTGAACTCTCTGTTTGCATCTAAAAGTGTAACACATGAGTAATGAAGGTGTTGTATACTTACGTGTCGGCCAAATATATACAAGATCCAGAATTATCGAGATATATATAACCCGTTCATGTGTCAAAGTTGTCTATAGTAGTTGCTTTGTTTTATTCGTTATATTGGAAAGTATACCAGACTTTATTTGACGTTTGAAATATAGTGTAAATTATACGAATTTCTTCATGAGTGTTAATTTATTGTGTGTTGATATTGTGTGAGTGTTGTGGTGTGAGCATTGTTATAATCTTATAACATAGTCAATGTCGTCAAAAAGTAGCATAAACAATAACTGGTGTGTACAACATTATTCTTGAATACAATGTTAAACAATAAAATAAAATAAAATATACGCATATGGATTAGTGACTGCTAAAAGACAAATATTTAATATATTTAACATATAAAATTAAGTACATAATATATCATTATATATTATTAATTTCCTCTTAAATTATTTTTTTGGCAATTTTTAAAATATAAGAAGTTGAAATAATTTGCATGTACACACATTTACAGACGTTATACAGTCACACTGACAAAATACAACATAATTACATAATAATATTGTTAAACATGTGAATTCTATTTTTTATTAAATCAAATGGCGTACGACATAAAACATGTATGAAGTTTTTTATTTTCTTTATTTCAAAATATACATAATTTCAATTAATTGAAAATGGAGTACGACATAAAACACGTATGAAGTTTTTTTAATTTTCTTTATAACAAAATATACATAATTTACATTAATTTCAATTACATAATAATATTGTTTAACATTTTAATTCTATTTTCTATTAAATTAAAATGGAGTACGACATAAAACATGCATGAACTTTTTTATTTTCTTTATTACAAAAATTACATTTACAAAAAATACATAGAATATACAGTGAACGTGACAAAATACAACAGAATTCAAACAATATACATGTGCATTATTCCAGCACAACACCGTACACTTGACCGACCTTGGCTGGGAACTCGGAGGTGGTGCATTGTTTTGCCTCATACTTGTCACATAAATTAGAGATCGAAAGCGGTCGTTATAATAAGATACTACGCGAAAATAGAAAATGTAAGTTTTGCAACGGATACACTTTAGAAAACGAGTGTCACTTTTTACCTGTTTGTCCTCTATATAGAGAAATTAGAAAGGAACATTTAGAACTATATTTTCAAAGGTGGCCAACATTAAATAAATCTGACATTCTAATGCAGTCGGCTAATAAAAAAGACATTATAAATTTTGCTTAATATATTCTTAATGATAATGAAATGCGTAATAATATAGACAATGTGTTATAATTTTTAATTATATCACATAGAATAAAGCATTTTTATTTATTTCCGTTTGAGTCTTCCGAATTTAATGAAGCTAGTTTTATATAAAAGTTAAGAAACTATTTTAAAATGCGCAATTAATTATCAATAGGTGCCAATAAGTGTCATTTTACACATAACATAAACAACAAATAAAGAAAATAAGTACTTCATACCTGCTTTATGACTTATTCCATTTTGATTTATGTGTATTTGTTTGTAAATAAAATTTGAAACCAATAATAAGAATAATTGCTTTAAGGCCTTTTTGGTTCATTTTTGGCCTTTTTGGTACGCTTTTGAGCCTTTTTTGGTAAGGCCTTTTTGGTATTCGGCCTTTTTGGTATGCGGCCTTTTTGGTTTTCGGCCTTTCTGGACCTAAACGTGAAATGGATATGTAAAGGTAAACTCATTTAATATAATATGATTATAGGTGCTACCTAATTCACGGGCAAAAGCTTTTTAAGTTTTTTTGATAACCATGTATTTGTAATAAATATATGGACATGATTGTGTTCAAAAAATTATAATTGTTGCAATAATTAAGTAATGCATCTTAAAAAATCAATCTTAAAACGAGTTACATGTTCCCAGCATAAAGATATAGCATCTTATTTTTTTCTAGCAATAGGAATTTAAAGCTTGTTCGGTGGCTGTGGTATAATGGATGGAGTGTCTGCTAACTGGCTTAGTCACTGGGAGGTCTCTGTATTGATCCCTTGGGAGCATTCTTTAGATAACCCTTAAGACATACTAGGCGTACCATTTTGGTTGAAAGTCAAGAAGACCTTCTAGGTAAAAAGAGAAATGTACGTCGAAGTACAACAATTGACCTGTCGCCAAAGTATCGATCGCTCCGCCCACATTTTTCGATCAGCCAATCAGATATCGATTTTTCACATACCCTCAGCAACGCTTATCTGGCCGCCATTTTGTCCGACAAATAAAGCGTGTCGTACATGTGGAATGGACGTAACTTTTAGAGTTTACACAGATTTTATATCAAATACATGATCATTACTGTTCGATCATTATTCAAACTTGTAGATGCTATACATACTTTATAAAAGGTTATTATTTTATCTTTATTTCTTGAACATATGAACGAGTAATGAGAAAAAACAAACACAATAAATATTTTAATCTCAGCGTAATTGTCGATGATTAATAAATGACAGTATGTTGCGTGGATCTCAGAATGCAGGAACATTAAGGCTTAGGTACTGTACACAAGAAAAAAAAACTATTTAATTACTTAAATGATTTCCAATTATATATTTATTTTCTGTGGATCATAAACACGGGAAATCATCATAAATTGTTAACTAAAGTAAAAACAACAAAAAAGGTGATTTCAACGCGGCTTAGCTAGCTTAACGCGACTTCACGTGTAAAATGTACGGCTTATAATACAACAACAACATTTCTAATACAACATATATTGATACGGGGAGAAATGTGAACATTGCAATTAACATATAAGGGCCATCTTGTTATAAATAAATAAAATAATATGCTAAATATATTCAAGTCGAATGTTCGTGAACAGCACCGTAATACCAAAATTTCATTTTTCGATAGTGAAATGTAACAGGTTCGCATTAAAAATAAATGAAATAAAATGCATATTAGACTATCTGTTAATGAAACCACGAAAATAAGCCTGTATTGAATTATGGTTACAATCAAATTTAAATTTATATCTAAATACAAAAATCGGTTTTAAAAATAACACAATAAAACAAAGATCTAAACATTTTTAATAAACAATAAACCCATCATAATATGGATGTGTCATTTGCATTTAATAAAATTATTTTCAAATTTATATATGAATAGCCACCGGATTCAGTCAGACGGTTTAATACAAGTTCAAAATCAATTTGAAATAAATGCTAACTTTTACAACGGATTTTCAATAACTCCCCATAAAATGTATAAGAAACGTTTCTGATAGTCAGTCTGCCGTTAACTCATTTATTTTGATTACGCCATTTCTCTCTAATGCATTAATGTATTGTATTACCGTTTTACAAAGCAGTTTAGTTTAGTGTGCGTCTTTAATAATTTATATTATAGAAAAGAGCATGACACATCGTTACAAATACAGTATTTCACTCACGTAATCCGCTATAATTGCGATCTGCTTGTCGGAGTTTTCTAATCACTAGACCACGTGACTATGTGGGCGGAGCGATCGATAATTTGTCGACTGGTCAATTGTACGTAGACATACAAATATAAAAAACACTTCAAAGTATATGTTTGTACGTCAATGTACAATTTGTACTTCGACATACATGTTTGTACTTCGACGTACACATTTTCTGAACAGCCAATCATAACACTTGTCTATTGAGCCGCGTTTCCTTCTGATTTATTCATATTAAATTTTAAAATCTTTTTTTTTTAATTAAGGACAAAATAAATAAAAATATCAGAATGGAAAAAACACATAGAAGTTTCAAGTATTTAAGCCATTGAAAAATATTTTACAAATTTGAAGAAGATTCAATTGTTACCTTTTTTAAATTAAAATTATTCAGCATATTGTGAGTATTTATTCATGCGGGGCGGAGTATCACGACCGTCCAGCGCATTACTGTGTAGGAAATTCCCAACGGTAACCAAACAGTTACCAAACATTAACGGGATATATAATGTATAATAACCTCCCCGTTGGTCGTATTTTGTAATAACCATAACTTGCATAAGTCGGAGGTTACTTCCGCCACGCCATGTCAATAAATACGCACAATATCTATGAGTAAGCGGTCGATAGTCGCATAATTTGGTATAAATAATAATAATAATAATGTTCAATGTCAAATATCTCTAAAAGCAACAGATGTAAGGTATCGTCTGATTGGCTAACACTCAAGGGTCGGTTAAAATTGTACGTCAAAGTAAATTTCTCGTTCTACCTAGTAGGTCTTGTAGACTTTCGACGTCATGATACGTCATACATGTATAGACACTTAGTACTGGTCCTACCCCGGAAACAGTTTGTTTCATCAAATGCCTCAATCAACTTGACAGCTTGCTAAAGCAGTTGCATATAGCATACAGTACACTGATTTAACATAATCAAAATCATGTGATGTGTCAAATCAATTTTGATTGACAAATTTGACAGGATTTTTTTAATCCAATAAGTTTTAGACTGTCAAATAACACACAATACGTTTTGAAAGCCATACCTGGAGCTTTCATCTGTATACCACTGACTTCATCAGAAGAATTATTTTTACTGTTGGGAAACGTTAACACCGCTAATTGTCTTCTTATTTATTATCAATGTATAATTATGTGTAACAGCATAACAACATACTTGTTTCGCAATTTAAATATTTAATAAATACAGGTATCTGGCAGGATTCTAATTTTCTTTCGCAAACTATTGTTGAATAGTTTAAATTTTGTCGCCACTAAAAAACTAGCCATTTTGTAGCAATTCTTAAATCACAGTCTAAACTGCATACACTTAGCTCTATAGTTACAATTTGAATTCAAATATTAGAATGCATCATGTTATATCATCCATATTTTTTTATTTAAACATTCAAATAACACATAACACAGTACATATATAAAAAGGTATGTGGTATTGTGTGGAGATACAAAACATTTCACATCATTTATTTGCACATAAAATAATAGTTACAAAATAAGTAATACTAAAACACTGTCATCAACCTACAGTACACGAATATTTACGTATATGAAATTACAAAGTGGTGTTATTGTATTACCTTTTACAAAATTAACAATGCTGGCTTTGTACTAGCCATAAAACATGATGATTTATCATGGATTAACAAGTAACAACCAATTAATTAATTACACAATATAAAGGAAATCATATTAATTTCATTATGCATTTACTAAACAAGCTATTTGCTACTGTTTAAAATTACACTTATCTTACTAAAATGATCACAACAGGTACTTAGTGCTTTTACATACTTGATTCGGATATTATTTCGCTGTCAAAAACTCATTTAGGCGAACAAAATGTGATAGATATAAACGGATATACTTGGTTTGGTTTCAACAGAGTTAACATTCATAGAAACGCACCGAAACCGTCAGAGGGCGTTGGCCTTTTGGTTTAAAACTTGATTATAACAGAAAACGATATAAACGTTGTGGATAAATCTTACGATGGAATATTAGTCGTGCAATTTACACATAAACAAAATAACTATGATTTCACAGTGTTTTCATGTTACTTACCTCCAGAAAACTCGACTCGTAGTCGCGACGCCCAAGGCTTCTTTTCCCATTTGCTGGCCCAAATCGACATTAACAGTGAAAGTGACACAATTATCATTGCGACCGATTTTAATTCGAGAATTGGGTCGTTATCGGATATATTAAGTGAAACCGATTGTATCCCTCAAAGAAATGTGCTTGACAAAACTATAAATCAACATGGACATACATTTATTGAATTTTTAAATGATACACGGTTCTGTGTCCTCAATGGAAGATTTGATACAAGCAAGGATAATTACACATCAGTTTCTCGCAAGGGACGAGCTACAGTGGATTATTTGTGCATTCCGCAAGACAATTTTCACCTATTTAAGGTTCATGTAGAGGCTTCAATTTGAAAAATGTGGGAGCCCCAAGCATTGAACTCAAATTTGACTAAAAGAAGTGTGCCACATTGAAAATGTATACATATATGCTTTAAATGATGTTTTTCCTTCAAACTGCTACCAATTTTGTACATCAACGTATCATAACATCCACAAAATCAATCAAAATACAAAGCGATTTTAACAATAAAATATACATTATTTTCAAAAATCTGAATCATGTTTATTCCACGTATTTCGGCGGAAAATTATATAACTAGTGATTAATATCGACATTGACGAGGGCAAGTTACGCTTAAAGAGTAAAAAAAGTTAACATATCTAGAAATATCAAAACTCGAACACATGTCATTTCATCATCATGGGGTCAGACATTTTTAAATTAATAAAATAGAAAGAAACATGCTAAAACTCACTCATCGCCTAATTGACATTCCAAACGGTTGACGATGACAAATGCATTGGATTGTACTCTTTCCGTTGATGTTTGCAAACTGCACGATCAGACCTCATAAACACTCAAAAGAATAACTATGTAAGAAGCATTTCACCAATGTTTACAATCGTTGTCGAATCACATTATTTTCGCATAAAATAGTACGCTTACAGACTGACAGAATTATCGATACGTAACTCCGTTAAATTCATCACGGTATACTATTATAATGATAATATATAATTATACATCGCTTTATACATCGCTTTAACAATCTAAAAGTAGAAATAATTCTTTTAAACGGAGTTTTTAATAACGAAAGTGAAAACAACGAAAGTTGGATGGATATTCTGTGAGATGCACTTCGGCTCCAGAAAAACAATACAAATAAACTAAAAAAGACGTGCGGGGGACAATTTTCAGCTGGAAAATATTTGAAATAGGGTAAGTGATGATATCTCTACGTGGTCATTTCTGTTATTTAGTGCGATCTCTTGCTGATTAATGTTAATAGTTGTTTTACTAGTTGCCACCCAACTGTCAAAATAAGATATGTGTTTTCTCAGGTATGTGTATACACATACCCGGTTTTCTCACCACTGCACGTGGTTTCGACCGACTTGTTTTGCACGTTTTTCTACGGAGCACAGCGATGGCCACGCTTTCAAAATGGGTAGAAGGAATCGAATTATAAAATCAATCGGTTTGCCAATTTCTTTATATTCCTTTACAATTGTATATGTCGTCTGCAATCTATTTCAATTTGAGATGGTTTAAAATTTGCAATTTGGTTGAGAGGTAAATAACAAAATTGTTAAGCCTTTGAAATAGAATTGTGACTCTTATTATCCACCATACCTGGATTTTTAAAAAAGTAGTTACGTTTTAGTTATTTTTAGAACGTTGTTAAGGAAATTTATCCAAAAAAGGCAGTTGAATAAAAACTCATTTGTTGTTTTATGACAATAATTTTCTGTGAAATGTTGCTAACTTGACCTTGTTTATGTATATAGCTTTGTATTTATTCAACTTAAGGTAGTGCATATCCTTCCTAACTTTAGATTGAGATTTTGTAAATTAGTGTAAAAAATGTATTGGTTTTAAACCAAAATATGAATAAAGCACACAAATATTGAATGTCAAAAATGTGTTTATGTTATTCTATCCGTCTTAAGCTTTAAAATGATATATAGTTTGACCATATTGTACCACATTGAATGAAGAAAAACCAAAGCGAAGTTTTAATGAATTTTACCCCTTAAGACCTTTGAAGTAGTCACGGTACAGTCTATTGTTGACGCGCACGGACTTCACGGATTACTGGGCGAAAGATCAAGGTTGCCAGACCATAACATACTTATCACGGAATTTAAGATATATATTGAGTGGTGAATATGTAGGCCAAACTAACGACAAACATGAACGGATTAACGGTCTCCGCTATAATCTGCAACGGATTCCCGTGGACTTCATGACAAGTGAGTTATCACGTCTGGCGTTGTTAGATATCATCTCAAGTATTGAAAGGTGCAGAGAAACGCAAGATCAGGTGGATTTTATTTACGAGAAGCTATGCTCATGTATTAGCACTAAAATGAACAACTCTGTTCCGAAATTCTGTAATTCAAAACTCGGCAGGAAAAGATATAAACACAAAACGCCTTTTTGGAATGAACGCCTGTCAGAACTATGGGGTGACTTATGTGCCAAAGAAAAACTTTATACCAAGTGCAATGGGGCTCGTTCGATTAAAATTGCGAAGAAAAGGGAGTATATAACCGCGAGAAATCTGTTTGACAAGGAACTGAGAACAGCGGAATGGCAGTACCGCGAAGCAATTGCCCCCGACATTGAAGACATGTCCACAAACAATCCAAGAGACTTTTGGAATAAAATAAATAAACTTGGGCCAAGCAAAAATAAAGATATTCTCATTGAAATAATAGACAGTAACGGGCGTGTATGTCGGGATGAAGGTTTGGTGTTCGAGCGCTGGAGGTCGGATTTTGCGAACTTATACCAAACCACCGATAATAGTTAATTCGACGAAGAATTTTTCGATCGTAACAAAGTGCATAAACAGTTACTGGAACTAAATCTGTTAGATCCATTATATACACAAAATGAACAGTTAAACTGTAACATAACAACAGATGAAATTACAAACATCGTTATGGCGGCAAAGTCAAGGTCAGCTTGTGGAGTCGATCAGATACCCTACGATGTTCTGAAATTCCCTGAAATTATTGTTGTGCTACAGCAACTCTTCCAATTGATCATGGATACAAGCATTATACCTACTGTGTGGCGGAAATCTATTATATGTCCAATCTTAAAAGACTCGACCACTGATGCTCGTCTACTAATGAACTATAGAGGTGTAAGCTTATTGTCCTGTGTCAGTAAACTATACAGTTCACTTATTAATAAGAGGCTCACTTATTATCTAGACGATAACTATATTCTTGCCGAAGAGCAAAACGGATTCAGAAGCGGCCGCTCATGCGAGGATCACGTGTTCACATTAGACAGTATTGTAAGAACAATAACTCTGTATTCGCTGCATTTATAGACCTGCGCAAATGTTTAGATTTTATCGACCGAGAAATGCTTATTTATCAACTTTTGCTAAACTGAGTTGACGGAAAACTTTATAACTCTATAAAAAGTATATATAGCCAAACAGTATCGTGCGTGCGGGTTAATGGTCGTTTAACAGAGTGGTTCCAGTGTGACAAGGGCGTGAAACAGGGAGACAACTTATCGCCGACGCTATTCTCTGTCTTCGTCAATGACCTAGTAGCGGAAATCAACAGAACAGAACAGAAGTGCTATTTTGTTAATGACAAGCCTTTTTTCTCAACAAAAACTGTGTTAAAAAATGCAGATTGGTTTATTGATGACTGTAACTCTGCGCGGGTATTGTATTTGCAAGCACTACGCTTATTTAATTCTGATCATAATAACGCAAATAGGGTACTTTTAATGCAACGTAGAGCCTCTTAAAAGAAAATCGTAAGGAAATGTAAAAATACAAGTTATTGACAAAAAATGAAAGATATTGAACGTCTTAAAAGATGGAAACCTAAAGAATTTTGGAAATATTTTAAAAGTAAACAAAAATCCGATTATGCTGATATTCCAATTGATGCATTTAAAGAATACTTTGCTTATCTAAGTAATGATTTATCCAACTGCTACAATGAAGAAGCAGAATATTTTTGTGAACATCATGATTTTAATAATGTATCTGTTTGTAATACTGAACTTGACCAGCCTATCACCGTGAGTGAAATTCTTAGTGCAGTTAAATCGCTCAAGCGTAATGAAGCTCCAGGTAGCGACCACTTATTAAACGAGTATTTCATTGAATGTATTGATATTCTTGCTAGTCATTTGTGTGATATTTTTAACGGGATTTTAAATTCGGGTTACTACCCAGAAAACTGGATGGAAGGCTTGATAATACCACTTCATAAAAAAGGCGACAAAAGCGATGTTAATAATTATCGTGGTATTACACTCGTAAGCTGCTTGTCCAAGCTATTTACTACAGTCATAAATAAACGCATTGATAAGTTTTGCACGGAAAATAACAGTATTTCGGACGCACAATTCGGATTTCGTAAAGGGCGTTCCACAGTTGATCCAATTTTTATTTTACATTTTTTTGTCCAGAAATATCTCAATGAAAATAAGAGGCTCTACGTCATATACGTGGACATGATGAAATGTTTTGATTCTATCTATAGAAATGCATTTTGGTTAAAAATGTTTAAAGCAGGTATTGATGGGAAACTGCTTAGAATTGTTAAAGACATGTATCAAAAAGTTAAATCTTGTGTCAAGGCATGTTCTACTTATTCTGAATATTTTAACTACGCTGTTGGTTTGAGACAAGGGGAGGTTATGTCACCTCTTTTGTTTTTATTATTTGTTGAAGATTTAGAGCAGTATTTGCAGTGTAATATTGATGCAGGCTTAAGTATTGATGATTTAACTTTGATTTTGTTATTGTTCGCTGAGGATATGGCTATTATAGGTAAAACTCCTGAAGAAACTCAGAGTCACTTAGATCTTTTGTTTTCATACTGTTGTTCTTGGGGTTTAACTGTAAATACTACAAAAACACAAATAATGGTTTTTCGAAAACGCGGGGCATTATTAACAAATGAAAAATTGACCTTTAATAGCCAACCAATCGAAGCAGTTGATGATTTTAACTATTTAGGTACTGTTTTTAACTACACTGGAAACTTTTGTAAAAACATTGAACATCTTAATGGAAAGGCCTTGAAATCCTTAAATGTTCTATTTTGCAAATGCAACGACTTTGGTCTTTCACCAAAAACATTGTGTCATCTATTCGATGCATTCGTATCTCCAATTCTTAATTATTCATGTGAAGTTTGGGGTTGTACCAAATCCAAAGAATTAGAAAGAATACACCTTAAATTTTGTAAAAGATTATTAAGCGTAAGAAGTAATGCGTGTTCTGATGCAGTGTACGGCGAACTGGGCAGATACCCACTGTATGTTCACAGATACATAAGAATAATCAAATATTGGTTAAAAATCAAAGACAGTGATAACATTATATTGAGAGTTGTGTATAACGAGGCCCTTAAAGATTGTATTAGTTGGAAGAAAAATTGGGTCACGAGTGTAAAAACTCTCCTGAACAAATATGGATTTGCGTACATCTTTGAAAATTACCAGTACCTGAATAATAATGCTTTTCTCTCTGAGTTTAAATGCAGATTCATAGACTGTTTTAAACAACATTGGTTTCACACACTTGAAAGTCCAGTTTTATTTTTGTACAAAGAATTAAAAATATCATTTGAATATGAAAAATATTTAGATATCTTACCCAAACGTCTGAGATTTTACTTCTGTAGATTAAGAATGTCATGTCATCCGTTAAGAATTCAAACGGGTAGGTTTAGTAATAACCGAATAGCTAGGGAAGAAAGATATTGTTTTTGTTGTAACTCACGTGATATTGAAGATGAATATCATTTTACTTTAATCTGCCCATTTTATACAGATATTAGGAAAAAATACATAAAACGTTATTATCTCAAACGGCCATCAGTATTTAAATTCTTAAACCTTATGAGCACATGTAATAAAGATGTTCTCATTAAGTTGTCTTTTTTGTGAAAGAAGCTCTGATAATTAGGAAAGCCATATTGAATGTTGTTTAAATATCAGCTGAAATGTTATGTTCCGCGGATTCGGTTGTGTGTTTGTTTATCTGGTTTCTTGTTTGTTGTATGTATATAATCCTCATAATGCAGTACCAGTACCTGCAACAACATGAGGCGAAATAGACATGCGTGCTTGTGTTTCCGCATTTAATGCATATATATTATGTGTTTTTTTATTAGTATAATGATTCGTATAGTCTCTAATTTATTATTCATCTTTCACATTTCTCTAGACGAATAAAGAAATAATTAATATCTACTCGTATACAGATGTGAAATATACGTGCCTGATTGTTTAATTTGTTGCCATAGTTTAATTTGTGTAATTTTGTAATTTTTGTTTTAGACATTAACAAAAATGTGCACTGTCTATCAATATTATTAGCATATTCATCCACATGATATGCGTAAGATAATCCACTCTCAATTTGGTTTATTTTACATAAATATAAACAGCATGATAATCGATTGCAACCTGTCACAATATGTTTTAACGTTGCGATTGTTTCCAACCACTGTCATGTATTATGTAATACGTTATGTACACTAATTATTATTGTACACCCACTTTCTTTTTCACGTGACCTTTTTGAAATGTATAATATAACATGTCTAAGACAGACGATGTACTATGTACAAGTCGAAATAAAGTTCTGTTCTGTTCTGTTCTGTCGATATACAGACTAAATTTGCATGGGAACTTTCATATTTTTTCAGCATAATTGCCTTCAAATTGTTAATTTAACAACCCTTTGACATTGTTTGCACATCTGATCTTATTATACCATAGCTGATTTTTGTTTATAGATAGACATATATAGACTTTTCAAAGTTCTATAAAAGTTCACACATGTTCCATCCAAGTAAACCAACAGAATCAAAAAAGACCACCACAGATAATAACTGTGTGTATAGTTTGGAAACTTTGATAGTTCAGGAATCCCTCCTTTGTGGATTTCTGTAAACCAACACTGTCATTTTTGCTGGATAGAATGGCTTGTGTGATGCCCAGCTCTTGCATTGGCAGAACAGCTTCTAAAGACGGAAACCAACAAATATCTGATAATCTGATCAATAATGCAGACAATTTATGAAAGTCTTGTTTTTTGTTGACTTCGAATCTGTAAGATTTTTTACGTAAAATTTAGATAAGAAAATCCAAAGGTATCGGTTTTTGTGGTTTTAGGCCTAAACTTATAAGAGTGATATGTAACCTTTCGGGATATCGGTAAAGTGCGAGCAGACGAGGTGTAAATACGTTAAAAATTAAAGCTAAAAGACTAAAAAGTAAGATCGGAATATCTTTAAATTTTGTGAATAAATGTGTTTCTAATTGATAACAACGACAACTTACCAGAATATTGCTCATGATCACACGTACTTCTTTCTGAGAGCAAATGGAAAATGCGTCACGAATTCTGACAAATAAACAGTAGGGTGTCGTTATTGAAATACCGCGATAATACTGGAAGAATAGAGATGCCAACTATAATGTTTAAAACAAATAATTTTTTATCAAGCGTTTGTGATTTGTCAGATATCGAAAAGATCAAAGCAAATAAATTCGCCATAAATCTGATATTCGGCAATATATTTAAGACGGGTTATGTTCACGTAAATTGTGTTTGGTAAAGACTGTCACTATATGTAGTGAACCAGTCTTCGGCTTATACCCACTGAAAAAGAGTATTCAGGGGAGATAATTGAGTAATGTCTTAATTCTGAACGGTTGCGAAGAAAAACAAATAATGCGATAATATTTAGTGCGATTCGCTACACAATTATGATGTCATTGATATAATTTTTTCTGAGTTATGTATTTACATGTGATTTAGCATTTGTCAAAGTGTTTTTATTTGTTCAAGGTCATAAATAGCATCGCGAAAATATATATCGCGTGGCAATTTTTGAGACGCATCCATATGTGGTATTCTTATGTAATTTTATGTCTAAATTTCCATATGTCTCTTAGCTAAATACATCGACAACACTCAAGTATATATGTTTAAAGCGTTAATTTATCCACAAACTGAAAATAACACCCTTAATTTATTTCCCCAAATCAAGTTTTCATGCTTATGTTAGTTGCAATAATACAACTCCCAGCTATTGACCTTCTGAGCTGTACGTATGAACTCATAAAAGCTCAGAGCATTCAAGAAGAACTAATGCTTATGTTCAGTTTGTCCTTTTATGAATTTACTTTGCCATGCCGAGACTATGCACTAACCGGTGAAAAACTTAAAATTGAGGCCTGTACAAATTTCAACTGGCCTGTGAATTGTTTCTCCTAGTAGGCAAGTCTGGCCTGTAAAATGTGACGGTCTTTTGCCATGTCTGAATATTTCCATTAAAGGCTTTGGGCTGTCTTTCTACAGTCCTTCAATGCCTTGTTGCATGCAAATTAAGCCCAATTTAAGGGAAAGGTTTAAGTTAAAAATAAAAGCTGTCTGGCTGTTAAATAATGACAAATGCATTTGAGCAATTAACATCATATAATGAACACACATTGGATGTAATAACACACAAGCATGCATTTGATATTAATATATGCAGGAAACAGCAAACAAGATAATGTTAAGCTACATAGGGCTTCGTACACTGCAACAGTGCTTTAATAACAGTGTTTTAAATATTCAAAGACTATAAGTGTATTAAAAATATAATTTCTCAAATAAAATAAATCAATTTTCCTACCTAACTACCCACCTGTAAAATTTAGGGTCGGTAAAGGGCAAACCAACAATATTTTAATTGTGGCCGAGCTTATTTTCAAGATGGAAGTTTGACACTATCAATACAATCGATTATTTTGGTGTTTAAAGACGATAAACATTTGGAAAAAAGCAACAAATCTTAAAGAAGGAAGATTAATTATTATTTTCATAATGATTCATGGTGATACGCACAATGTATTTATAAAATATTTGTGATTTTACATCTTTATGAACATTACCCACGACTCAACCACCAGACTATAGCAAACTGAAAATATGAACTTTTTTCAAGTAATTTATTATACCAGTCGTGATATTTTAATCAATATAAACTAATAACAGGGCTGTCGTGGGACGTCGGCCGGTCAGGTTATAGCCTGACCACTTTTTGACAAAAAAAGAGAAAAGAAGGCTGAGCTAGGAGATGCAAAAGTGATAAAATCCCGGTAGTTCTATCCGTTTTCTAACTTTTGTGTTTTTGTTAACGTAACATTAACAAACAAAGAGGATTGACTTTCGGTTAAAAATGTCAACACGTACACCGAAAATGAGATCTATAAAATAAAAAAAACGCGAGTGATCTGAGTGCAATCTGTGTTTCAAATGGATGGAATATAGTAATATGGACTATTGCACGAGAGCCAAGTAAAGAACTGTTGTTAAATGTGCTTTAAATGACTTCTAGATATATTTCCCCCCCCCCCGCTCTATATTCTCGCGGGTGGAGTATTTTAATATTCAAAATAAATAAATTTATATATAGCAATCATAAAACTTATCAATTGTGTGACAAACAAGTTCTAGCCTGACAGCCTATTATATGTTACCCGTTATGTGCTGTAAATTCGTCACGCATGATAAATTCGTCTAATGGAATACAATAAAGTGCATCACTCCGAATAAACCGTTATAAACTCATAAAGACCAAAAAGAGACTCGGATTTTTACATTATAACATAATAAACAATAACAATGAGCAAAAGACAACACTCATCCACGGCAAGTGAGAGCAACGCAACCGATGCAGCCGATGCTAGCTTAATTGACGTGCATGTGTTCGAAACACCAGACTCAAATAAACTAAACAAACAGAACAAAAAGAATAGTAAAAAGTCGAATACGGAAAATGGGAAACAAAATCAAAAAAGCATGACGGACTTTATACAAAGCAGTGCATCAAAAACCACGACAGAGCATACCGAAACACCAGTAGAAAACGCCTAGACGAAATTAGTGCCAAACTGTCTCATATGCTGACAAAAAATGATACATCATTTATTAAAACAATAATAAAGGATACATTTGAGGAAATTAAAGAAAAGTTCATTGGTTGTGTGTTAAACAAATTAGAAGTAATGGAGGGAAGCGTGTTCAAATGCAAAAACGAAATAGATGCACTAAAAAGAACAATTAAAGAACAAAGGAGCGAAATTGATGCCCTGAAAAAAGCGCAGCAAGACGCAGAAAGCATCCACAACTCCAGTCTAAACGATCTGGAACAATACGAACGAAGGAACAGTGTCCGAATTTCTGGTCTAGCCAATGACTCTGACCAACAAACATCGATGGTTGTGGCCGACGAAACGATATCGCTGTTAAGTAAAAAAACTCGGCCTAAAACTCAAAAGAAAGACGTCGACGTTGACCATCGTCTTTGAAAATATGCCCCGAATAAAAATAGACCGGTAATCGTGAAATTTGTCAGGCGGCAAACAAAAATCGACATAATGAAACGCGCCAAGCTTCTAAAAGGTACGGGCGTTTTAATTAACGAGGACCTAACAAAGATCAATGCAGAAGTTCTATAATAATTGCGTCTAAAAGAACCCGATTTGGTAGAGAGGGCCTGGTCCCGCGAAGGAAAATTGTTCGTTCGATACCGAGGACAAGACCGCAAAGAGCGTGTATCCTTTGACGAGTACCAACTATGGCTTGCAAAGCCATGGCCAAACAAAAACAATGGGGCTACCAGAACAACTTTGCATTCTTTCCTTTGTATACTCAGTGCGTTCTTTCCCCCAACATAAATGTTGTTTTATTGCATCTATTACACGTGTTTTTAATCACTATCGTTTTTGTTTCTCTTACATGTCACTTACAAAACACATACACACAGACACACTGACAACCACACGCATGAACCCCCAGACACGCACGCACGTACACGAACGCACGCACTAACGCACGTACGCGCACGCAGTCGCACACGCACACTCACACTTACACGCAAACACACACTCACACACTTAACAGACACCTTTGCGCACATGCGCGAAAAACGTCAAATATGAAACGCACCACGGAAATATACAAATCATGCATAATCAAGTATCAAAAGTTATTCATATTTCTGTATGTAATACACAATATAGCATCTTTTGTCAATGTGAAAGTTTTTTTGTGTGTATATATTGGTATGTTGTAACCTTTTCACACTGACCAAGAGTTGTCGTTCGTTCGTTCGTTAATATAAACATATATATATATATATATATATATATATATATATATATATATATATATATATATATATATATATATATATATATATATATATATATATATATATACAGAATATTTCAAATAAAATTTACTTGTTGAAGTATATTTTCAATTGATTAATATACCTCTATGGCCAGTGTATATACATCTGTATTCTAATTCCGACTTGCAATATAACTTTGCGACCAGGAAGAAATTTCCATTTAGTATTAAGAAATTCTGACATTTTGCTATTTTGGGTTTAAAAAAACAAATGTGCCTTTTGCATCATTCAAACGGTATCCAGCATTTGGTCCTTTACTGCAAGGTTTTCATTGATTCATAACCGTTTTTTGTTGTTGTTTTTAAATGCGTGTTTTGGTTTCAATATTGAATGACATTCTTCATTCACTGCATTCTTATTGACTTAAATATCAGTTTTTAGAAAGATGTGTTTTTATAGAAATGTCCATACCAGTTTTTGTGTAAATTTCTTGAATGTTCAATCGAGAAACTATATTGTCCTGAACAAATGTGTGGGTTTTATTAGTTTTCTTTACTGTGCGACAGTGTTGTCATTTGTCCCAGCTTAATGTTGTGTTGTTTATGTTCATTGTTGTCTATTGACCGAACTCACTGACCAAGTTCATTGACCCAGTTTATCAATTAACTAAATGCATTATTTGTCTGATTGCTTTATGATTACGATTTAATTTCCAGCGTGTTAATATAAAAGCTTTTGACTGCAGCTGATTAAATCTAGTGAAATTAAATTGCTTGCATTAGTTTATTTATGAATATTTAGAATGAGTGTCACTTTTATTTTTCTGTTCATGTGTATACGTATATGTAAGAGTGTGTAAAGGTATATAAATGCGTATGTATGTATGTGTGTGCGTGTATGTATATGAAGTAGTATTTTTTTGAGAATGACCAAAAATGAAGATATACAGATATGCTCAATAGATAATTTTCAAATACAGTAGTTGCATAGATTTCTTTTTAACTGCCGTGAACCTTTTAATAAATAATAGCACAGCCATAGTTTGTATCAGAATAAATATCTTATCATTGCAATGGTTATGTTATAGTCGTTATTGCAACCTAAGCTCATTAATCATTGCCACGTTTTCTAACGAGATACAGTTACACACTTTGAACAATGGTAATACACGCATGCACTCACATACACGCATACAAACACACATGAACATACGCGTACACTTAACTGCAGACACACACACGCGTTTTTACGCAACCAGCACACATATACATACGCACGCGCTCGCGCGCGCATACACACAGGCGCGCACACATGCATACGTGAACGTACACACACGCATGCACGCGCGCGCACACACACGCACGCGCGCGCACACATAAACCGTACACAAACAAGCAAACACACACTCACGCGACACACGCGCACACACACACACACACACGCACACATTTTCAAACACACGCGTATACGCATACATACACGAACCCGCGCGCACACTCCTTTACACGTACATGCACATAACACGCGTATTACGTGTATTACACGTGCACACAACACGCGCGCACACACCAGCACACACAAACACACACGCACCAAACCACCCTCCACACACAAATTAGTAGTTCTTATTGTTATATTATTATTATTATAAGTTATCATACAACTACGGTGTAATGTATATATATATATATATATATATATATATATATATATATATATATATACATATATATATATATATATATATATATATATATATATATATATATATATATATATATATATATATATATATATATATATATATATATATATATATATATATATATATATGTATATATATATATACTTTTTGTATCTCAGATCACTATTTTTCAATTAGTTTGTGTATTCCCTGTGTACGAAAGTGCGCTTTTTTATGTCTCTATTGGGGACCAGTTGTTTATTGTTGTTTTTTTCTCACTCTTGTGATTATTTCTTTTTACTTCTTCATTCTATTTCATCTTTTTGTATTCCTAATTTTTGTTTTCTATTGTTGTTCGTTTGTGTTAACATCTTATGTCTTATAATAGAAAACAACTGGACATTTTTTAAAATAGAAACCAACTGAACAAGCACACGCAAATTATCATCTACATCACCCCAATCTCTTTAAATGGCTAAAATATGTACTTTAAATGTAAAAGGGTTCAACAATAAAGACAAACGCATAAAAATCTTCAAATGGTTAGACGAAAAAAATATATAATGTATGCTTATTACAAGAAAGTGACTCGACACGCACTTTAGCACAAACCTTAAAAGATGAATGGGACGGGGACATCTACCTCAGTGGACAATATACTAATAAACAATGCATTGCCTTTCTGATAAAAAGTAACATAGGGATCACAGTTGATAACCTTAACGAAATAATAATTGGCAGACTAGCAAGTATAGATATCAAAATACATAAAACACAACTAACATTTATCAACGTTTACGGTCCTAACATAGATGATTCCACATTTTACGAAACATTTCAATCCTTTATAATTAATAACCAAGATAAAAATATTATAATCGGTGGTGATTTCAATACTGTCCTGAACCCATTATTAGATATAAAAAAAAAAGGAAACCTTTATACTCATACTAAAAATAGAAACATTTTAAATAACATAATTGAAAACTACAATATGATAGATATCTGACGTACAGTATACCCAAACGAAAGCAAATTCACCTGGCACTCAAACACAAAACCAACAATATTTTACATCGAACGAGGGGTTCGACAAGGATGTCCACTATCATCATCGCTTTTATTATTTGCATCAAGTATCCATCACATCATATCCAATCAAATAAACACATAAAAGGCATATCACTAGAACCTGATAAAGATATCAAACAGTCCCTATTTGCTGACGATGCAACTTATTTTTTAAACGACAATTACGATTCTTTCCATAACCTAATAGAGTCACTAACCCTTTACGGAATGACATCGGGTCTTAAACTAAACAAAAGTAAATGTACTGTGCTACGAGTAGGTAAATTAAAATGTCCTATATACAAAAGAAATGAAATTTAATTGGACATCCGATGAAGGCCACAACGTTAGGAATAACTTTCACAAATAATGAAAAGGATACAGTTCTTTAAAACATACTACCTAAGTTACAGAATTTTAAAAACTGCTTAAAATCATGGCATCACTGTAAACTTACACTAATCGGAAAAAACACAGTATTGTAAACGTTTGCACTTCCTAAATTAATTTATGTATTAACAGTTCTCCCAAATCCACCAAATAATGTTATTAACGATATAAAATCAGCAATATTTAATTGCATATGGGGCGGTAAGCCTGATGAAATAAAACGAACTCAGTTAATTCAATCTGTAGAAAATGGAGGTATCCAGTTAACTAACATTGACTCAATTTTGAATACAATCAAATGCAGCTGGGTAAAAAGATACCTAGATAATACCAATACGAGTAAGTGGAAATTATTCTAACAGAAAATCCTAAAAAAATATGGTGACTCCTAACTCTTTGAATGAAACATCAGTTATACTATCTTACATGAAATTGCAAACGAAAACATATTTCTGTCTGATGTTCTATCAGCATGGAGTGATGTCACTCATAACCTAGAAACCCAAACCAGCAGTTAAACTATTTTATGGAACAATAAAGACATAACTTCAAACAATAAGACGTTTTTCTATAAAGATTGGTTTGAACGAAGCATTAAATATGTAGACCAATTATATGACAACAGAATTAAGGATTTCTACTCTTTTGATGTTATATGCTATATATACGGAATACCTTCAAATAATTTTCTGAAGTACTACACACTAATTAAAAGCATACCCATACATATTATATCTGAAATCAATACAAATAATACACCATGTACTCAAACAACATTCGTAGAAAACATAATTGGAAGAAAAAACAAAACGAATAAAATATTTTACACACTACAAATTAAAAACCCTACAAAAAACTCCAAAATCCAAAATAAATGACAAGTCCTTTTCGGAGAACATGAACTTAATTGGAAACACATATTTACCATGCCATATAAAGCAACTATTGAAAGCACACTGAGAAATTTTCAATATAAATACATCCATAGAATTATAGCTACAAATAAATATCTCTTTAAATGCATATTATCTAACTCAAATCTGTGTGACTTCTGCGGTGAAAACATTGAAACTATAGAACATCTTTGTTTGGGAGTGCAAACACATCCAGCCTATTTGGAATCAATTAGTATCTTTTTTCGAACAACAGCAACTAAACGTTAAACTATCTTTCTTAAATGTAAGTTTCTGAATTTACTCATTGAAATCAATATACTGTAATAATATTGTGAATTTTATTCTTATATTGATGAGGTATTTATGTTTAACATGAAGTACAAAAAACAAGTACCAAATTTTAATTGTTTTGTCCATAGTCTTAAACTAAAAATCCAGATTGAGAAAGAAATAGCCCTCAGTAATTACACATTACAAATATTTGAACAAAAATGGAATCGGATTAAATTCTCATGCTTGTCCACTTATATACATTTCACTCTAATGTTAGTTTATCTTTCTAAAATATTTTTGTATATTTGTTTTCAATCTTATAAGATCATTGTGAATATACAACAAAACACACAAGTCCAGTATGCTTCTTTCCGACTTAATATAACTGATCATTTTTCATAACTATTCTTCTGTTGTTCATTTTCTTTTCTCTTTAAAAAATATATATTAGCATATCTTGTATAACATGTCTGAATTGCTTTGTACAATCACTGTGTTGTATGATCATATACATGTATACATTGTATGTATTATATTGAATAAAAAAAACACTTTTTGTGTTTTCCGATTGTACAAACGAGCCACCGTACACTCCATTTGTCCCGGATGTTGATACCGGAAAATGCAGACGATTTTTTTCCAAGAAACGAGGAACGACATCAAAGTAAGTAAAATGATAACCATCGCAATGTTGCAATAATAAAAATGCACTAAAAATGCTATATGCCCTTCGTTCACATATTGAAGGAAATGAACAGTCCAAGAAACCCCTACTTATTATAGCTGAACCTAAGAAAGACAATATTGTACCGTAACTAGGACGGCAATGCTTGTGCAGATGTTGATTTCTGCCTGACGACCAATTGAAGGTATGAGACAGATCATCTTGTATCAAAATCCTTTGACCTTGTCTCTTCAAATTAAAGAAAGAAAAAAGAAAAAGGGGCTATATCACAGTGTCCCTCTGCACAAAATATAAAACTACGGAATTGACACACTGAAAACATTAAGAAATGAAAAGGCATTCAATCAGTTCTTCGATGATGTGAACCAAAAGGCAGAGAATCTGGATGTCGATGAATCATCGATGCCAAGAAAACGAAAAGTACCCAAACGAAGATACCGAACATTTTTAGCTCATCTATTTTTTGAAAAAAAAATTATGAGCTATTGTTATAACCTTGGCGTCGGCGTTGGCGTCGGCGTCCGGTTAAGTTTTGCGTTTATGTCCACTTTTCTCAGAAAGAATCAATGCTATTGCATTCAAACTTGGTACACTTACTTACTATCATAAGGGGACTGGGCAGGCAAAGTAAGATAACTCTGGCGTGCATTTTGACAGAATTATGTGCCCTTTTTATACTTAGAAAATTGAAAATTTTGGTTAAGTTTTGTGTTTAGGTCCATTTTATTCCTTAAGTATCAAAGCTATTGTTTTCATACTTGCAACACTTACTAACTATCATAAGGGGACTGTGCAGGCAAAGTAATGTAACTCTGACTGGCATTTTGACAGAATTATGTGCCCTTTTTTATTCTTAGAAAATTAAAAATTTGGTTAAGTTTTGTGTTTAGGTCCACTTTATTCCTACAGTATCAAAGCTATTGCTTTCATACTTGCAACACTTATTAACTATCATAAGGGGACTGTGCAGGCAAAGTTATGTAACTCTGACTGGTATTTTTACGGAATTATGGGCCCTTTATACTTAGGAAATTGAAAATTTGGTTAAGTTTTGTGTTTTGGTCCACTTTACCCCTAAAGTATCATAGATATCGCTTTCATACTTGGAACACTCGCAAACTATCATAAGGGTACAGTAAAAGGACAAGTTGCATAATTCTGGTTGTCATTTTTACGGAATTATGGCCCTTTTTTGACTTAGTAACT
Source organism: Dreissena polymorpha (assembly GCF_020536995.1). Taxonomy (NCBI): domain Eukaryota; kingdom Metazoa; phylum Mollusca; class Bivalvia; order Myida; family Dreissenidae; genus Dreissena; species Dreissena polymorpha. The sequence continues at coordinate 66,212,325 of NC_068361.1, read as the reverse complement.
TTGAATATATGGTTAAATTTTGTGTTTCGATCGACTTTACTTCTAAAGTATCAAGGCTATTACTTTCAAACTTCAAATACTTCCATGCTATCATGAGGTTACTGTACCTGGCAAGTTGAAGTTTACTTTGACCTTTGAATGACCTTGACTCTCAAGGTCAAATTATTAAATTTTGCTAAAAATGCCATAACTTCTTTATTTATGATTAGATTTGATTGATACTTTGACAAAACTACTCTTACCTGACATACCACAATAGACTCCACCCAAACCATCCCTCGTGCCCTCCCCCCTCCCCCCCCTCCCGAATAACCCTCCCCCCACTGAATCTCCCCCTATTTTTTAAGATCATCTCACAAATGACCACCACACCCTCACACTAAACTATACCCCCAACACCGTCCAACTATCGCACCCAATGATATCCCCCTTCCCCCCAGAATCCCCCCCCCCTAAATTATTATTATTTTTTTTATGATCATCTCACAAATGACCACCACACCCTCACACTATACTATACCCCCCCCCCCACCCCAACCCCCCATCCCCCCCCTATTTTTTTAAGATCATCTCACAAATGACCACCACACCCTCACACTATACTATACCCCCCCCCCCCAGCCCAACTCCCCCCACCCCATTTTTTTTGAAACGGTTAAAAAACACAAATATTTATTTTTATTATTTATGTTTGAAATACCGTCAAACCATCGCACCCAAGAATACCCCCCTCCCCCCCCCCCCACCCCCCGAATTCCCCCCCCTCCTATTTTTTTTAAGATCATCTCACAAATGACCACCACACCCTCACACTATACTATACCCCCCCCCAACCCCCCCCCCCCAATTTTTTTGAAACGGTTAAAAAACACAAATATTTATTTTTATTATTTTATGTTCGAAATACCGTCCAACCATCGCACCCAAGAATACCCCCCCCCCCGAATTCCCCCCCCCCCACCCCTATTTTTTTTAGATCATCTCACAAATGACCATCACACCCTCACACTATACCCCCAACCCCACCCCCCACCCCCGATTTTTTATCCCCCGCCAGAGGCACCCAAGAATCCCCCCCCCCGAATTTTTTTTATTTTTTATTTTTTCGCATTTTTGGAAGATATTGTAATAAATGTCCACTCCCCAACACTATACACCCCTCTTCACTCCACTCCTCCCTCCTTTGTGATTGAAAATGAGAGTCCCTTACCTTTTAAAAGAAAATAGATGAGCGGTCTGCACCCGTAAGGCGGTGCTCTTGTTTTACCAGATTCCGTGGGTGACCATTACAGACACCCCTACTTTGAAGCTTTTGATCTGGTCATACATTGTTTCCAGGACAGGTTTGATCAGCTAGGCCTTAAAGTACTAAGAAATGTTAAGGCTGCATCGTATAGCATCGAGCATTAAAATAAAGGGTTTCTCTTTGTGACTGAATGTTATTCAGATTAATTTAACAAGGACACGCTGAAAGTTCAATTGGAGACCTTGAAAACACACTGTTCTAAACAACGCAATGACCAGATCCGAACTGTCATACGTACTTGACTATATGCCCAAGCTTCCACCTACATTGCGGGTGATATACTCAGATGTTGTGGCACTTATACGAATCTTACTGACAATGCCACCAACAAATGCCACAAGCGCGAGGACGTTCTCTGCGCTTCGGAAAATTAAGACATATCTGGGAAGCACAATGTCCCAAACTAGACTTAACAACCTTATGACTTTGCACGTTCATAAGCAAAGAACGGATTCTCTTGAATTAACTAAAGTTGCAGAGGAATTCGATGCTCGTGGAGAAAGGCGCAGCTGTTTATTTGGAAAATTTTAAAAGTGTTACAGCACTGCAACTTAGCAGATTAACATACTATTTTCAAACTATTTTCTCTACTCTAGTTTATCGCATTTGCAAATAATATGGAGCCTGGTGCGGCGCAGTGTAACTTAGTAATATCGTGCACTTTGGCCTCAAAACCTCCCAGATGTCATGATTTAGCCTTTATGTTTCAAAAAATTGTCTGGGGGGGGGGGGGCATGCCCCTGGACCCCCCCCCCCAGTAGCTTCGCTCTTTCAGCGCGAGCAGGCCTCCAGCTCTTATCCTGACCACTTTGAAAAGTCAGACGACATCCCTGAATAATTGTAAAAAATACGGTGTTTTAGAACTTTTCTTTTTTCGTCATTCGTGGTTTACAGTACAGTGAGGTCGTCAGTTCCGAATCACTAAAGAAATTATAAACGCATACTTAGAAACAGCGACCGACATTGATTTCTAATATAGGGTATTTGTCAGATAATTTCAACCTCGATCCTGCGCTCATCTTGATTTTCACTTAGTTTCTAAATATAAATGTATATTTATGTTTTTCCTCTATCGTACATTTTCTCCATTTTCGGTTAATATTCTCTAATAGCGAATGGCGGTACAGCAGGAGCATTTACATTACATGGGTTGTCTCAAAACAAACATTTACAGTCTAATTCGTTTATTTATCATTCATAAAGTATAAAAAACATAATCTGATTGGTATGTAATCACAGAACTTGTAATAACAATAACAATAAAGAAAACAAAAATAAACAATAAAGACAACACAAACGAATGGACCCTTTCAAGAGAAAACCCTGTACTTTACATCTGCATATATTGTTATCTCAGATTAGCCGGTGCCGCTGCAGTCCACACATGCGGATCTGTGATGATTGTTTCAGTTTAAAGTGGAACATGTTAAAAAAAATCTTGAAACAGAAAATACAGTGAAAGGGTAATGTTCCGATTCAGCCATTGTGGGCTGCACAGGCTCATCCTAGATAACAATTAATGCAGATGCACCATACCCGGTTTTCTCGTGAAATGACCATTAAATGAGCTGTTCTGTACAGACATGAACGAACTGGCACTTTCTGGTATCAATGGCAGTGAAAAATAATTAAATAAAATTTATGTTGTGAAACAAGAGCTGTCCATGACAGCACGCTCGACTATTTGGTTTCTTGTCAATGAAGAATTTTCCAACTTCAAAAGGGGACATCATTTGGCTATACTACTGGTCATTATTGAAATTGGCATATAATCTAACATGATGCCCATTAATATATTGGTTAAGTTTCAAGTGAATACCAAAATTAAAAAAAAAACAATAAAAAACACTAAATTTCTATGTAAAAAGATGATCATACTGGTAATATAGCTCAAATGTTGATCAGAGTTACAGGGTGGAAATTTGACCTAATATTATGACCATGACTACATCCGTCAAGTTTCACATGGTAACCTTTAATCACAGAGATCTTTTGTGTCATTTGTTTTGTCAAAAGTTGTAATGTTGGCGTAGGGTAACGGTCTCTAGTCGTGTCCTCACGGATATTGCTTCCACCGATGTTACCCGATGCTGGAGGCCTTTCTATGTCGGACTGAAGATGAAAGAATTCTAACTACTGACTAAATTAACATGACATACATACAACTTCAACATGCATTTACTAGTTATAAATAAATAGCAATTTAGTTTGTATCACTATGTTCATAAGACACGTGTTGGATCCCCACTGCGGGAGCATTCTTACACAAAAAAGACACCAAGTAAGTATTTAAGTTATTCGGCTGGCTTCAAATTTCATCTTATGAATGGCTTTTATGTGGCAGGTGTAATACAAATATTCATTGACAATAATATTCAGACCTGATGAGATAAATTTGTATACACGGGCAATCAAAACAACAGAAAGGCTCATCATCTTCCAGTGAGTATGATAATTAAACTCTCACCATGCACCCTGCCATCACACTTGTCGCACTTAACCCACACACGTTCCAGATTAAGTTCATGGTCTTCTTCCCAAGTCATACGGCAAGATTTAATTGAATATACTTAAATTAACGCAAATTATTCAACTGTCAATTACACTGACCCATTTGGCTGTATGAACGTTAACAAATACATTAGTGACAACCCCCATTACGCGAAACGGATGTTTCGAAACTGACATCTGTACCAGAGTGTCTCTTTCGCGTGTTTTAATAAACAATTCAACTGAAAATGTACACATCTTGCTGTTTTCTGATTCTCTGATAAATATCCTTCAAATCGATACTTACCTTTGACAATGGAAAAGGGTAATAATCGTTTCTTTCTCAAAGATAACCACAACTGTAGCCAGAATTTTCGCGCAAGTCGAAAAAATGCTTGTGAACGTTTCAATGATCGTGACTGTTTAAAGTTATCTGTTTACTTACGGTTTTTGTGGGAAAAAAATGTTATTGTTCATGACTGCACAATTTGTTAAGTTAAAGGTGGTAAGGTTCTTTTTTAAATGTTGAATAAATTTCGATTTGTTTCGTAACTGGAGAATTTTCGGAACTGACGACCCCACTGACACTGTATACTCAAACCCTGTTGAGTTGCGGGTCGTTTTGACTCGTAGTATTTTATTAGCGCCCTCTAGATTGTGTTTATGAACAAACCTGCGTGACATTCTTTTGAAATTTGACAGAAAACATCTTTTGCTGCCAGTATGAATAGATTTTTGGTAAATAAATACCCAAAAAAACGATTTAAAACATCATTTAAAACCAAAATTATGTGAAAGACCATGTTCAAATGAAATTTCCCTTTTAACTTTTTCTCTTTATGAGTTCGTCTGCTTGTGGTTGCTCAGACACTACCAATATCATTTATTTTTTGAAGGGGTTACACACCACCGGTTTTTTTTAAATTATTTTGATAGGTCAGGCTCTATAAACACTTCAATACTTAGTTAATAGATTTGAGGGTTGAACTTAGCTGAAACTCAAATTGTTTTTCAGATTAGAGAGTCAAATCATAGGAAGAAGCCTTACGATAAGGACAACCTTAAGAGAGCGTTTGATGCTACGCTTGGAGAAATGTTCTTTAACAGAGCCTCAAGAGCGTTTAATGTCCCGGAATCAACCTTGAGGGATAGAACAAGGCAAAATGTTGACATTAACTGTAAACATGGAGCAGATACACTATTTACCTGTGAAGAGGAGAAAGTTGGCGGACCACATTCTTTTTATAGCCAATATCGATTATGGATATTCTGTGACTGATGTGAAGTGCATGGCTGCAGACTACGCCCGTTCTCTGGGGAAGAATGTCAGGGCCAAGGGGAGCAAAGTTCGGACTGGTTCTATGGGTACATGCAGCGTTAGGCCCAACTTAAAGACAGTCCCCATGGTCGGGGGTAACCATGCTCTAGGCAACCATGCCCCACCCTTTTATATTTTTCCAGGGAAGAGGTGGCAAGACTGCTTCATAGAAGGTGCAGTTGCAGGGTCTGTGGGCAAAATGTCTGACAGTGGTTGGATAAACAGGGGAATCTTTGAGGAGTACGTGACGAGCCAATTAGTGCGTTATGCAGCCTTGAATGTGAACCTGGATGACAACCCAGTCACATTGGTTCTCTAAGATGGACACAAAAGTAATCTCTCCCTGACACTGACAACATAGGCATCGGAGAGAAACATTATTTTGTTTGTTCTTACCCCACACTCCAGCCACCTCACACAGCCTTTGGACATTGGGGTGTTTGGACCTCTGAAGGCGTTCTACAATAGGGAATGTCGGGCCTTCATGCATGCCTACCCAGGAATGTCCATAACAACTAGAGACATCGCTAGGCTCACTGCGGAGCCCTTCACCAAGGCATTCTGCACTGAAAATATTACATCAGCTTTCAGGAAGTATGGCATTTACCCATTCAATGCTAGTGCCATAACTCATGTCCAGACAGCCCCTTCATCTATATATCCCAATGCGCACATTGAGGAGAGCGACCCAGTATCTGAGGTGGTGTCAGCACCAAGGACTGAGAGCGACCCGGAATCTGAAATGGTGGCAGCACCAAGGACTGAGAGCGACCTGGTATCGCAGGTGGTGGCAGCACGAAGGACTGAGAGCGACCCGGTATCTGAAGTGGCGGCAGCACCAAGGACTGGAACTGACACTGCAACATTGTTTTTGAATTCAAGAAAGATCAAACAAGTTGTGCAGCGTCCTGAGAAGAAATTCATCCCACCAGTGAAGATTGTTGGGAATCTTCAAACTGAGACAAACACTATTTCACTGCGTCAATAGCAGGTGAAGAGGGACTCAAAGGTCCAAAAAGTGGTGGGAACACATAAGGCCAAAAGACAACAACAGGCGCAACAGCCATCGACATCTGGAATTCCAGCAAAACCAGGGCGGCCACTACCACTCGTTGATTATGAGTCAGAGTCATCTCTTGAAAGTGATACATATGACGTATGGTGTGTGTGTACGAAAAGAAGTCCACCTGCATTGAGGATGTTTCGGTTGTTTTTGTGAAATGGGGTGTGTGCACATCGGGTACATGTGAGCTTCTGCACTGATGTAAGTTTCTTGAGGCGAGATAGCTTCTTCAGGTGCCCCTATTGCGCAAAAGAATGAATGAACATGAACAGTTATTTGAATATTGAGAATTAAAATTATACACAGTTTGAACATAACCGTGATATTAATTTAGTTGATGTCTTGTTCTCCATATGTTTAAATTGTTATATACGTTATTGATTGTTACTTTGAATAGTATTAAGATCTTTAAGTTTATTCATGTTAAATTTAATATAAGTGCCGTTTAACCCATTTACCGCGAGTCATCCGGGAAAGAAAATAAACAACAATGACGGACAGTGGCGTTGTTTTTGTTGATACCGCAGTTAAAAGTCAATGATTTTTGTCATAAAAAGGCTCCCAGGTACTTGAAAATATTTTTTTTGTCCTTATATATATAAAAGAAAAGGTACCCAACGATGATTTCACATGTGTATTTAATAACACTATGCAACAGCATGAAAGATCGAATAATGCACAAAAATGTCGTTGTGGTTGCCAGCAGGAAGCACCAATCTATGATTAAACACCGTTTATTTGATGAAAATCCATCAAGTATGTCCAAAACAGCTTAAAGTTTCACAAATATGTCCCCAAAATCGCAGAGTGTAATTCTCGACGTCCAACTGTCAGTTATGACAGACCACGAATTTCGGTCGTTTTTCCACAATTAAACAAGAACTTTGTTATAAACTCCACATACGTTTTTTTATTTACTAAGTTTTCATTCGACCTACGTCGTTCTTTAGTCCAAGTTGAACGGTAAAAAGTCGAAAATGCATAAAAAACAACACATTTTGCGTATTGCGCAACATCACGACCACCATTTAAGGCAGAATCGTTGTTACGGAAAGGAGACGATTCATTGGTGGAAAATAATATATTTGCGAGGGGTACCGAATGTTATACGTTTTATGTCCCCCACTATAGCAGTGGGGGACATATTGTTTTTGCCCTGTCTGTTGGTCTGTTGGTTGGTTGGTCTGTTGGTTGGTTGGTTTGCGCCAACTTTAACATTTCGCAATAACTTTTGCTATATTGAATATAGCAACTTGATATTTGGCATGCGTGTATATCTCATGGAGCTGCACATTTTGAGTTGTGAAAGGTCAAGGTCAAGGTCATCCTTCAAGGTCAAATATATGAGGCCAAAATCGCTCATTTTACGAATACTTTTGCAATATTGAAGATAGCAACTTCATATTTAGCATGCATGTGTATCTCATGGAGCTGCACAATTTGAGTGGTGAAAGGTCAAGCTCAAGGTCATCCTTCAAGGTCAGAGGTCAAGTATATGTGGCCCAAATCGCTTATTTTATTAATACTTTTGCAATATTGAAGATGGCAACTTGATATTTGGCATGCATGTGTATCTCATGGAGCTGCACATTTTGAGTGGTGAAAGGTCAAGGTCATCCTTCAAGGTCAAATATATGGGTCAAAATTGCTCATGTAATGTCAATTCTACAATATTGAAGCTAGCAATTTTATATTTGAAATGCATGTGTATTTCATGGAGCTGCACATTTTGAGTGGTGAAGGGTCAAGGTCAAGGTCATCCTTCAAGGTCAAACGTCATATAGGGGGACATTGTGTTTCACAAACGCATCTTGTTGAACTTATAACATAATATTTGGTGTATTTTCTACTTTTTTGAGTATTTTTGTTCTGCAGTTACTAAAGAACGATGTATTTCGAAAATTTAGTTACTGAAAAACGTATGTGGAGTTTATACACCGAAGTTCTTGTTTAATTGTGAAAGATCGACCAAAGATCGCCTTCCGTCGTAACTGACATTTGGACGTCGAGAATTGAACACTTCGATTTTGGGTTCATATTTGTGAAACTTTTAGCTGTTTTGGACATACTTGGTGGTTTTTCATCAAATAAACGGTGTTTAATCATAGATTGATGTAGTCCAACTTGTTGACGCTCTCAAATATTAAGCTACTTTTTATATGGGTAGTATTAGGAGCGTACAACGTGCGAACGACTCGAAATGTGGTGGAAAGTTTTCCTTCTTTGTCTATATTGATGCGCAAGGAATTTGTTGCGCAACATTCAAGCCCCGATTTCAGACAGTTAATATCAACGGATTGCAATAATATTTACATACCTGTGTAGATAATTCATTTCTCGATAATGTTCCGTAAGAATTATGTAATGACTCTTTCAATTTTGCACGCCTGACCAATTTAAATCAACACACTACTCACATTTTCCATTCCATTCGCGGTGCCCGCTGTATACCGAAGGTAGATTTTAATCGATAACGCAGCCTATTACACCGTAATGCCTTCTTCTGATTGGTTGATATTTAAATATTTCATAACATGGCGAGAGGTCTGTGATTGTATTGCGATTTAAGCAGAAGTTTAACTGAAACAAATTATGCCTTTTAACTTTAATTCGACGATATTTGAGGGAAAAATGGACTTCTTAACTAAAACTTTATGAGTTGGTAATGTTATTTTGCAATTTTAAGCATATTGATGAAAATTTAAACTGTTTGATATCCGCCACATAATGAATCGTTCGCCGATAAGACGTTCCAAAGAATTTAGCCCGTATAAAAAGTATCTCTTAATTCTTGGCAACGTCTTAAACATAAGACTAAAATTGATGCTTCCTGCTGACAACCACAAAGACATTTGTGTGCATTATTCGATCTGTCATGCCGTTGGATGGCGTTATTAAATACACCGGTGAAATCATCGTTGGATACCTTTTCTTTTATTATATATATAAGGACCAAAAAAAAATTCAAGTACATGTGAAAAGGCTATTTTCCAATGAAGTTAAGTCAGATATGTTTTTTTTTAGAAATTATTCATCTGATTTTTTAAAATAGTTTCTATACGCAAATGAATATTCCTTAAGTACCGCGACTCACCCGGGTTGCAGGCTACCTTTAAATTAAACAATCAGGATAATGAGGCCCAATGAAATCATGTCCAGTGCACCGGTCAGAGCATGACTGCCGCCGATTGTTTACCATCTGCAGCTCAAGGGACAAATGGTCAGGCATACAACAAAGAGAACAATGGCATAAATGGGATACATTCATATCTATTGGAATATTTTGCATATTTTTCAAATGAAACTTCAATCTATTGAGACTTTAAATACCGATGGGCGCAAGGGAGGCAACTGCGTACTGCTCATTTTCTACTGAAAAATTCCTGCGCGAAATCTCGTTCATAAAAATAGTGCCGATAGGGGGTCGGAATTACGTCGTTTTTAAGGTGGTTTTCGATTGGATAAGGTTAAAAAATCCACTTATCATATAAGTTAATACATTTATGTTTGCGGGCAAAGCACTTTCGTTTCCACACAGTTGCTTAGAAGATAAAAAGAAAGCCTCAGAAAACTTCCGAGATCGAGAAAAATAGGTAAGATACATTGCCCAGTAGAAAAATTGCTTTTATTTTGTGGGTTATTCATTCTCCTTTCCATTCATGCCACTAATTGCTTTGCAAAATGCCGTGATTCTGATGGTTGTTGCTAATGTATGGACCCACTATTGACCCGTTTCATGAATGGCAAGATGGCCGCCGATGTTGAAAATTCATACGTAAATATAATTGTTCTTTTTTTCCCCTGTAAAGTTGACAAAAAAATGTGTTGTAGGTGCTAAACATCATCGAAGTATATATTTATGCCGACATTATATCGTAATGGTAGATTTCATTCGTATATCTGTAAATAGAAGTTTGGATAATACAAAAACAGACTTGCTTAATTCGGACAGCAAGTATTTCGGATATAGCACTAATTATCCAAGATACAAGAACCTTTATTTAACGTCCATTATTTTCCATTTAAAGAAAGTCTTTTCTTAAATAAAATCCAGTTGAAGCAGAAAGTGTTGTCCCTGATAAGCCTGTGTGGACTAAACAGGCTTATCTGGGATGACACTTAAGGCTCATGCATTAAGCCCCGTTTTCCCAGAGTGCGGCTCAAATGTTCATTTACATGTTACAGAGTACCACAAGAAGCTGCCATTTGTGAATGCGGTCCGGATATAGGAGATTGAGGCAAAGAAGCTGAAGGCAGCTGGAGGAAAAGAGAAGAAATCAGGAGAAAATGGAAGCAGGAAGAAAATGTGGAGAAACAAGTGGAAGAAATGGCCATAGGCGATAACTTAATATAAGATTTGTTAAGCCATTAGATAGGTTTTTTGGTCACCTAACTTAGGAAAAGTACTTAAAGATACATTGAAGTTCAAATAACTAGTGTTAGGTCTTATTTAAAAAAGAAGAATTTGGTTTTTGAACCTATTTAATGAAACAAATAATTTTACTTTTGTTGAACATTTGTGACAGTAAACTATTGACGTCATGTTTACCTTATTTTAGTATTGGCTGTTGTTCTTGTGGTGTATTTATAATTTGAGGACTTATTTTACCTAATGGACAATTTATTTTAATTGAGTGAACAACATATAAAACTTGTCAATACTATTTAAAGCCCCCGTAAGATCAAGAATTTCAACAGTTTGTAGTTACCCACAATGTCTGCTCATGACACTGTCGGTCTGACATGTGAGAGTTCAGTTGAAGTATATGAATTCATCAATCGTCTTGTATGCAATATTTCAATCTTGGGGATTACTTTTTGCCTATATGATACCTTTGACTGACAAAAAAACCCAACTCAACAATGTTTTTTTTTATTTGAACAACCCGTCATTAGGAGGCATGTGTCATCTCTTTTTCATCATTATGTAATGTTGGGTAATTGGAAATTTCACAAGTATTTATATATTGTATAGACTATATTTATATTTTTTACAACAAATATTAATTGTGTCAACAAATTATGTGGAAGTTCCACATTAGTTATCATTTAAAATAAAACCTTAAAAAGCTGCAAACTTGTTGTTGATAGCAGTAAAGATAAAGGCTAGTCACGCACATAAATATATATTTGTATGCCCTCTTTAAAAAAAGGGGGATATTGTTTTTGGTCTCTCTGTCTGTCTGTCATTGTGTGTGTCTGTATTTCTTTGTGTCTGTCTCAAAACTTAAACCTAGGTTAAAGTTTGGTCATAACTTTTGCAATTTTGATCATAGCAACTTGATTTTTTTTATTTTGCCATAAACTGTGCAGTAAAAAGTGCAAAACCAATAAAAAATATTTGTTATTAATATGTATTAATGTGTTTTTTGTCTAAAAAGGCATTCACATAGATAAAAATAACTTAAAAATGCCCAAAATAGCTGGTTAAATGCAAATGTCAGTTGTTTGCTGGCAATGAACCAGTTTTTTGGCCGAAAAAACAGCAGAAAAATTCACCTATTTATTTAAGTTTAAAAAAAAAATCATAAAAAAAATATTTTTCAACCAAATAAAAAAAGAAAGACATCATTTTATTTCTTTTAAGTAGTATAACATCAATGCCAAATATCATTCAAATATTCCCATTAAAAAATCATTGCATCTTGCTACTTCAGAAATATGATCACTTGGAAATTTAACCCTTATTCTTCCATACCGGGTCCCCTTTCCATCTCGATCAGTCCATAACCATCTAAAACACCCCTTTGAACCAAAAAATAGACATCTCTCCTCTATTCTAGCACCTAAATCATCCATAAATTCATTAAAACTCATGTTCTACTTATCTCGCATAAAGACGAATTTCTGTGACCTTGACATTCCAGTTAATGCGCTTTTTAGGTTATATAACACTAATTTTGATTCCCATATGGTCCCATTATAAAACTGACATTTAAAAGCATTTTTCATTCCTTTCCAACGTATCAATTTTTCCGAACCTTGTATCATTTTAAAAATGGATCTGACCTCTTCAATAATTGCAATTAAAAAAAAACGTCTCACAACTTCTAAGAAGGTAAAACGCTTTCGAATGCATCCACCGTAGAAACCATTGTTTTGGAAGCCTTATTTCGACAAAAGCCCCCAACAAGAGAAAACATCCCCCACACCAAAGTTAATCTTTTAAGTTAGCTTCCAATAATATGCATCAAAGTACTCCAGACACATACAGGCTATTATAAATAACCACAAGAGACACGCGTTACATTTTTAAATGGGTTTTATTAAAGAAGAGAAAAGGAACTCGTTAGAAATGTGTAATGTAACGTAAACAACGTTGTGCGATTCGTCTGCACTGGCACTCTAGGACCATTGCGGCGTTAATTGCATAATCGATGTATCACGACAACATCCGCGCAGAGATTTGACTGGAACTAGCATAGCTGGCTCAAATATATGTTGTATGTGAGAGCATGGAACGACAACTCTGCGTGGAGATTAATATCACGGGTGCTTCACTGGTTGTTTACTGTTGTGTAACCCTGATTGTGTTACCCACAATGCATCATTCTTTCCAAAGAAAATGGCTGTTAGAAGAGAACGCTGAAGTACAGTTATAAATATAAATAAATAATAGTTCGCATAATGAGGTAATCAAATAGGTGAGATAAACATTTTCAGTTTCAATGTTCACACATGATTGCAATTGCACAATTTTATGTCTCTTACATGAATTGCAATCGTTAAAATCAAGGTTAAACTGTGCGTGGAGTGTACCGTTATTAGGGATTTAAGGGCATAAACTTGTAATTCATTTTCGCAAACAACCCGTGCCACACGGTTTTACTGTGACAATGACTGACAAGTTAACGGTTAAACCAAATAAATAAATAGCATTTAAACTGTCAGGGAGGGAATCTCTGTGCAGATGGGCTGTCTGGTAAGCGCAGTGGTTGGTTCAGTCCAAAGGTGTTGGGCGCGTGACCGAGTCACTTTAACACTCTCAATATGTCATGAAACAACATTTTTTATAAAAATGTTTTTTTTTATTTTTTTCTGATAATATATATATATATATATATATATATATATATATATATATATATATATATATATATATATATATATATATATATATATATATATGGGGGAGCATATAGTCGCCGCTTCGTCTCTCCGTGTGTCCGTCCATGCACAATTTTTGTCCGGGCTATTTCTCAGCAACTAATGACCGGAATTCATTGAAACTTTATGGGAAGCTTCACTACCAATGGGAGATGTGCAATTTATCAGCGTGTTCTGGTTGGATGATTTTTCACGGAGTTATGGCCCTTTGAAATTTTTTCATTAACTGTACAAATAGTGAAATTTTTCTTGTCAACTAATGACCGGAATTCAATGAAACTTTATGGGAAGTTTCACTACCAAGAGGAGATGTGCATATAATCAGTAGGTTCTGGTCGGATGATTTTTCACAGAGTTATGGCCCTTTGAAATTTTCCATTTACTGTACATATAGTGCAGTTCTTGTCCGGGCTATTTCCCAGCAACAAATGACCGGAATTCAATGAAACTTTATGGGAAGCTTCTCAAATGTGCATATTATCAGTTGGTTCTGGTCGGATGATTTTTAACAGAGTTATGGCTCTTTGAAATTTCCATTGTACATATAGTGCAATTCTTCTCCGAGCTATTTCTCAGCAACTTATTACGGGCATTCAATGAAACTTAACGGGAAGCTTCACCACCAACAGGAGATGTGCATATTATTAGCCGGTAATGGTTGGATGATTTTTTTCACATAGTTATGGCCCTTTGAAATTTCCCATTGTTCATGAAGTGCAATTCTTGTCCGAGCTATTTCTCAGCAACTTATTACGGGATTTTAATGAAACTTTATGGGAAGCTTCCAACCAACAGGAGATGTGCATATTATTAGCCAGTTATGGTCGGATAATTTTTAGCTCAGCTGTTTTTTAACAAAACCTGAGGTATTGTCACATCCCTCTTGTCATTCCGCGTCGTCGGCGTCAGAAAACTTTAACATTGGCCATAACTTTTGCAATATTGAAGATACCAAGTTGATATTTGGCATGCATGTGTATCTCATGGACCTGCACATTTTGAGTTGTGTAAGGTCAAGGTCATTCTTCAAGGTCAAAGTTTTTTTTTTTAATGTGTATCTCATCGACCTGCTCATTTTGAGTGGTGAAAAGGTCATGGTAAATGGTGCCATTAAGGTCAAAGGTCAAAGGTCAAAAAAACAAAATCCAAGCACATTGGCCAGAACTTTTCGAGTGGTGAAAGTGAAACAGCTCTAAGTACATTTTCCAAAAATGTTCAGGAGAAGGTTTAAACTGTATCACTAGAACAATTAAAACAATAAAGGCTTTCAAATTTAAAATTATATTTAGAATAGTCTGCTATAATCACATTTTTTAAACATGTTTGTATCTTCACAAATAAAGAAGTTATTTGAAAAAATGTCACTTAGTCCTTTTTCGCACTAAAATTTCACCTTTTTTTTTACTTAAAAGTTAAGAGCGAAAAAGTTCTAAGTCATTTTAAAACAACGTTTAATGATCAATTTACTGTATTTATTTTATATGCAATACTTTCTACATTTTGAAACTAAGAATATTATAAATAAAATACAAAAATGGTACTTAGAACCTTTTCGCATTGAAAAAAAAATAACTTATTTTTCAGAGCCAAAAGTTCTAAGTGACATAACGTGTATTGAACGTTTTTGGAAATTCTCACTTAATTGCATATTTTTTTATTAAATACTCTTTACATTCTTAATATGAGTATTTTTATAAATATATTTGGAAATATTGTTACTTAGAACCATTTTGCTTTAAACAGATAGCATAAAATAATGTTCTTATGTTATTTAATAGTGCTGAAAAGTTCAAATTGACAATTTATGTTATTTTATTGGACAATTCTGCATACATTTTTTTTGCAATTGTTAGTTATCAAATGTCCCAAACACTGAATGGATTTTTATATTGTACTGTTTTACAAAAACAATATCAAGATACACTTTGACGAAAGTATAGTCTGTAGATGTTGTGTGTGTTTCCAACAATCTGTAACATGTTAAAAAATGTGAATTGTATCAACGAACTTGATTGAACCAAAATCGTTCATACCTTCATGAAACACATATTAGAAGTCAATGCTGATTTTCCATCATTTTTCTATATTCTATCATATTTGTTATATTGATTAATACTTTGGCAGATTTTGGACTTATTTTGAAGGCAATCATGTCCATTAAACAACGAACGTTATGGGAAAGTAATTTACAGCTTTATATTTTTAACGATTTACAATAATAAGTATTAGCATGATGTTGTACGTTGTATTATACATAACACACCTAGTATTTTAAGAAGGGGCATTGCAACTTAGATAGGTGACTGAACTGTTATAAGGTAATAATAAGCAAATTTACAAAATATCATAATGTGCACAAATTGACATCATTCAGTTGTTTCATTACATCACATCAGAATTGAAACCTTCTGATTTACATCCACTGGAACCGATACCAAGCAAATCACAACACACCAGAATAGAAACTAACTGATGCGCATCCATTAGCAGAGTTACCAACCGAATCACATCACACTAGAATGGTTACCTTCTAATTCACAATTACCCAGATCAGTTACCAACCGAATCACATCACACCAGAAGTGTTACCTATGGATTCTCCTTTCACCAACACAGTAAGCAACCCAATCAAATCACACCAGAATGGTTACCTTCTGATTCACATTTCACCATCTCAGTAACCAATCGAATCACATCACACCAGAATGGTTACCTACGGATTCTCATTTCACGGTCACATCAAGCAACCAAATCACATCACATCAGAATGGTTACCTATTGATTTCACATTTCACCATCTCAGTTACGAACCGTATCACATCACACCAGAATGGTAACCTACTGATTCACAGTTCACCAACACAGTAAGCAACCAAATCACATCACAGCAGAATTGTTACATAAGGATTCACATTTCACCATCTCGGTTACCAAACGAATCACATCACACCAGAATGATTACCTACGGATTATCATTTCACCAACACAGTAAGCAGCCAAATCACATCACACCAGAATAGTTACCTACCCAGGTCATCAGATAAGTTTTTGGGTCAATTAGTTTTCACTGCAAGCTTTTTGCAACTATTTTTTTTCCAAAACTATTTGTCAATTAGTTTGTTTAACAGTTTGATAAAAACGTGCATATATTTCTGGATCAGCTTAGCGCTTCATTTTTGGATATTGATAATTCTCAGCAATTCTTATTCCAATTAAGTCATTGGTTGTTTGTAAATATAAGTATTAATTGTATATTGACAAATGGATGATGGAGTCATTTTGTTTCAACCAGTTTCAACACTCTTGCCTTTCAGTTTCAGAGCAAACTCACATTGCAAAACCCTCTCCATCAATGACAAGCCAATGGAAATCACGATATTATAAGTTTTTGAGAAACGGAGTCGCAGCGGTGTTTTGAGCCGAATATTTCAGAATCTGGCACCACCTGCGCTATTAAATCTGATAGTATAATCTTACCAATGTCTTTTCCCGACGGTTTGGGACTCGTTACGAATTGTAAAATATTGGGCGCGCACGCCTTTTATGAAAGTTTCCTTACTTGTCCGCTTTTAACAGAGAACATTTTCGCAAACTTATTTCAGCGGAAGTAACTGTTAATATTGACACCGGCTCAAAACAGTGTCTATATAATTTAACTGAAAATATTACGACCTGCAATAAAGGTTACGATACACTTATCATAATTAAACGCGGTACGGAGAAAAACGGAAAAACTAAAACGACGAAGAATCGATTTCAATTCGTTTTCCATTTTCATTATCGTTTTCTGTACGATTGATTTTTAATTTCAATTCGTTTTCTGTCAAATACAAATCGTATAAACGATAAAACGAACCTTATCTGTTACCCTGCCTACCGATTCACATTTCACCATCTCAGTTACCAACCGAATCACATCACACCAGAATGGTTACCTACGGATTCTCATTTCACCAACACAGTAAGCAACAAAATCACATCACACAAGAATGGTTACCTACTGATTCACATTTCACCATCTAAGTTACCAGCCTCATCACATCACACCACAATGGTTACCTAAGGATTCACATTTCACCATCTCCGTTACCAACCGAATCACATCACATTAGAATGGTTACCTACTGATTCTCATTCACAAACACAGAAAGCAACCAAATCACATCACACTAGAACCACTACTATTTATTTATTGAGAAATGGTAATAAATATGTTTCACTGTCTATGCATACAACTAACTAGGTTCTCGGAAATTCTGAGCGCGTTTTTCATTAGAGAGCAAAATAGCAATATATAAAGGTACAGGTTTTTTTCAGCACTGTCTGCGCCTCCTGAAAATGGAGGCATTCCCAAAGCAAACGGACCCGTTCCCAATCGAATCTTGATTACATAGTTCCCAATTTAAAAAAAAGAATCTTGTTTTTTCAAAATCGTAAAAAGTAAACATAATTTATATCGAAGGAGTGAATTGCCTTCATCCGCGACGTAATAAAGCCTTTAGCGACTCAAATAAAGTTCAGTCTTCATCAAATACATTCAAATATGAAATGAATAAACGTTGAACATGCCCAATATTGCATGTGTAAATATAAAGAAGACAGAATATCAAATAAGAACACATTTATTTGTTTAACCACTGACTTATTTAAGCATGATAAATTCACAATGTTTTCCCAAAATGAGCTTTGTTCTCGAAGCAAAAATTCCCAAAATGGACAATTTTGTCGATAAAAATTTCCCAATTTGGTCAGACTCCATTTCCCCAAAAAGGCAGAAAAAACCCTGAGGTATCTGACATTTAGGCAACTTAACATTCCAAACACAACACACTTTAATGAGTTTATCATTGGTGGTTTTGTAACAAAATAAGTTGTTTTACATTAAGAACTAGAAAGAGGGTGAAACAAGGATCACATCTCCTTGAAATTCATTCCAAATTCAACTAGCTTTTATGCAATTAAGGTTTCAATTTTTCAATTAGCTTTATAGTTTTGAGTATAGACAGGTATGTATAAAACATAATTTGAAATAGCCATAAAATCCTCATATAAATGTTGTCGAAAAGGTTATCAAATATGTTATTATAAAATAATTAAGGAAAATAACAAATAAACCCAAAATTCAATTCGAAAAAGGTCTAAGTGCATAGTTTTATCGATATTTTTTGTATTTTTTCATCAGTTACATAATATTATCTGTTAAGGAGATTTTCCAAATACAAATATATTATTTATTGTAAATATATTCCTCAATTATTGATAAAAGTGTCATTTAGAATTATCTTTACATCAACAACCTGAATGCGAAAAAGCTCTTAGTAGCACTTCACTGCAAATAGAGCCTTTTCGCACTAAAAAAATAATTAAATTTTACTTGAAGCTTTAGGAAAATTTTCAATTTTACTTTTTATTTGATGGCCTGGAACTCATATATTTAAATACATGATGAGCATGGATGCTGCGATGCAAAATATACAGAAAAGTAATTTTGTGAAAAAATGTCACTTAGAGCTGTTACACTTTCACCCCTCGTTTTGCAATATTGAAAATAGCAACTTGATATTTGGCATGAATGTGTATCTCATAGAGTTGCACATTTTGAGTGGTGAAAGGTCAAGGTCATTCTTCAAGGTCAAAGGTCAAAAACTTTTTTTTGGTTTTTCATGTGTATATCATCGACCTGCACATTAGGAATGGTGAAAAGGTCAAGGTCAAGGTCGATAATGACCTTCAAGGTCAAAGGTCACAAAAACAAAATTCAAGCACATTGGCAGTCTTCGAATTAAGCTTTGAAAAGTTACATGCCAGTCGGGCCAGTTACTCAATGCGAGGAATCACTTGGTAAGAGTTGAGAAAAATAGCCGCCGATCTCTCGCTAAGATGACGAAATTGAGTGTTCAAACAGGTACATATACCTTATTACTTACTCGTTTTTAATCTGATTACGCCTAAGATATGGCCAGCTGGAAGCTGCTTCAGCGAGTATCAACCGTTTTCCTCTGTTTGTTCTGAGTGGGTAGAATACTCCTGGAATATTTCTCGATTTCCTAAACCGTCAATTGACATTGAACACGGCAAAAAATAATATCACTGTTTTCACACTGATAAGCACTGTTTAAGTACCAGTTGTTCATGTGGACGCATTTTGGTTGACAAAAAATGGATAACTTGATTGCTCATGACGTTATTTTCAAGGTAAACTTGATTTTGATTGGTTTTGACGATTGATATTGAGCACAGACATGGCCCTTTTACACGGACAACTTCTTGAACAACGCACATGTCAAGGAATACCGTTTTCTCCGCCCAATAAGTCTTTAACAACCTCGCATTGGCATGTTCTGGTACATGTAGCTATACATATCTAATGTAAAGGCACTGTAAATGCAGGGGTCTCTTCCTGGTCTGGGGGAACAGTACCCGGACCCTCAGGTGGGGGGAAATAAGCGTTGGTTGTTTAAAAAGGGGGATTCTCCACCTATTAATATAAAAATACAAAATATACACATTTTACGCTATGTATTGCTTAATTTATATTCTAAATGTCAATACAGTTTAAACTAATAAACATGATATGTTCAATGAAATGGAGATGCACTGGTGTGAACAATACATTACAATTTCACCATTTTGGGTCTCAGGCCCTTAAAATAATCAAGTGCATGACCCAGTTGCTCAGATGTCAAGGATATCATAATATTTTGTAATTAGGTCAAAGTTGTACTGGTAAATTAAAAAAAATAATCGAAGAAAGCTACTCTCAATTCATTACTTATACTGTCAGTCCATGGTGGGTAGGGTAATGACGTTGTCTCGTCGTTTTCAATTTCATTACCTTTTGGAAGCGGTAATGTCAACGTCGATGAATCGACGCATTGTTGGGTTTCATTTGTTTTGCTAAGAGTATGCTGGTTAAATAAAATGTCAAATTTCTTGCATGAATTAGAAATATTTTTTGTTATTTTCATTCGTTACGACTTGGTATTGTGTGACATGATGTAAAACCAAATGTATCGAAATATAAGCCTTGGTTCCCGAATAATCACTGGCCTTTGGGCTATTTTCGTATATGCTTTACTTAAACCACGTGTTGTTATTGAATCAGAAACGGGTACCAGTTAAAGAAGGTGCGCGGAAAGGTTACACGAATTTTACGGTACTAAGAATTATTTTGTCAATCAATGGGGGAATGTTCGTCTGAAATGGGGGAAAAATATATACTTTTGACAGGGGGAATGGGGCCGAATTTCGGTGCCAAAAAATGCAGATCGAGACCCCTGAATGTAAGGTTCTTATACGAATTTGGCTATCTGGATCGTCAAAATTTTATTTTCAATAGGAATGTTATTGTTAGCCTGTTTCGGTGTAGGTGCTTTTTGTTATGGCTAGCCAGTATTTGAATTTTGTTTTTCCTCCAGACAGTTTTATTCTTTCTTTTTTTTGGATTGCTGTTTTTTGCTTGAAGAAATCCTTTCAGGATATTGTCATTTAAGTGCATGTTAGATTGTTTTCAGAACAATTTCTCATGCTTAACGGACAACTACATACACACACAGGCTAAACTTTTACCCGATTACTACAGTGGAAACCCTCTAAACCGGGTCTACTCTATACCCGAATCCTCTCTAAACCGGACAAATTGTCCGGTCCCATTGTTTTACCTATAAAACCATGCGTAACATATTTCCTCAAGACCGGAATCCGCTTGATTCCGAATACAGGTCACTGTTTGGTTCAAATTTGTGTCATTCCATACATAATAGTACCTCTCTAAACCCGTCACGACAAGTTTATTGCACCTCAGACCTAGTGTAAAAAACTTGTGAATAGAGGATTTAAGACGCGTGAAATTAATAAGGGTGGTAAAAAATCAAACTGAAAAAATCGCAAAAGAATTTAAAAAGATTAGGACTGTGATGTACATTTGGATCAATAGAAGTGATAATACTAATTATAATAACTTATAACAAACATAGGTTTTTTTAGTGTGTTTTGCTTTTGATGTATGAAGCCGTGCTAAATTTTAATGAGCTTTATGCTAATTTCCCCGGCGAAATGTTGTTCATGATTTCATGAACACTTCAAGCCAATCAAGAACTGTTCATGAACGGTTCTTAAAAAGTTCCTGAGCTTGGTTCATGAACTTTTGGACATGAACTGTTCTTAAGACATGTTCATGAACTGTTTATGAATTATTGTTGAACATTTCAAAGTTCATGAACAGTTCTTCATCTAACCATAAATACTTAGTGGTGAACATTTCATGCACAAGTATTTCTAATGACTTTTCTGAGACAGACTTTAAGGATCCATCATGAATAATTCATGAATTCCTTTTGGCTAGATGTTTCATACATACTTTTGAAAGTAATATTGAAATGTCTAGCATACAAATCTTGTAGATTTGTGAAACCTGTGAAGTTAGTATGAATATGCATAGTACTTTCACCACTGTAAGTTAGAGTTCTTGACCTGTTCTAGAGAATTTTAAGAACATTTGTACAAGAACTGTTCAAGAACTGCCTTCAGGAACACTTCAATAACTTTTTAAGGACCTTTCCTGTTCTTGAATTATTCTTAAACTATTCTTGAACACTTTAAGAACTTTTTTGAACAACATGTTTCCTTCTGATGTTCTTAAACAGGTCTACACAATGTTTTTGAACGTATGATGGACTTTTTAAGAATCCAATATGTTCTTAAAAGGATCTGTCATTGTTCTTGGAAGACTTAAAAGACAAGTTTAAGAACGTTTTAAGGACATCTTATTTCAAGAACAGTTTAAGATGATATCAAGAACTCAATGTACATTGCATTGCTGTTTTTACAAAGAAAGAATATTGTGTGCACAGGAAGTTGAAACGGAAGGCACATGGTTTATGTTATATTTGAAAATGTAAGTCTTTAATAAATTACCGGCTGAACTGATCAGCCATTGGTTCCATTTCAAGTTCTTTGGCACTGTAAGTGTAACCATTTCAGGGAAACCATTGATTAGTAAATGATTCTTGAACTGAAAATGAGACTATTCATAATCTTTTCAATACATGAATTATTCATGAACATATAGTGCAAAGTTGTATTATGAAATTTAAAGAGTATTATCAAACCACTTGTACCTCAGTTATTAGTGTTATATTTAAACTATTGTTATATGTTGCTATCAATATGTTAAGTGCTAATACAAGACTTGTTTCTTCTTACCCTGACCAGTTTGTTGAGCTTTAGTAACACTTATGATAACCTTTGCATAAATTGACAAATTCTTGTTCATGAATAGTTCATGAACACTTCATGCCACCTCAGTTCATGAACTCTTGAAGAACTATGGTTCATGAACTATTCACTTACAGTTCGTGAACAGAAAATGAGCCATTGAAAAATAGAAGGAAAATGTTCATGAACTGTTCGTGAACAGCAAAACCCTGAAGAATTTTTCAAGAATTGTGTTGTTCATGAACTGTTCAAGAACACTTCATGCCATTGATGTTCATGAATAGTTCATGAACATTTCTTGCCATAATGGTTCAAGAATAGTTCATGAACACTTCATGCCACACGGGTTCAAGAATAGTTCATGAACACTTCATGCCATAAGGGTTCAAGAATAGTTCATGAACACTTCATGCCATTAGGTTTCAAGAATATTTCATGAACACTTCATGCCATTAGTGTTCATGAACAGTTCATGAACTAAAATTTCAAGAACTTTTCACAGACGTGGCTCATTTTCTGTTCACGAACTATTCGTGAACAGTTCATGAACTCAGTTCATGAACAGTTCATGAACTGTTCACGAATTATCGTGAACTGCAGAACAACATTTCGCAGGGGTTATTTTGAATTGTTTGAATTTGAATTGCTAGTTTAGTGTCATGTAAAATGGTGATTTGCAGAGTTCTTTAAGAAATTGCATGTATATTTTCAAATTGGCAGTTAAGATTACTAAGACTAAAAACAGATTAAGTGACATGTGTTGTGCTAATGTGATGCAACATAAATGAATGTTATATATAATAGACTATTAAAATATGTTTTTTCATGTGATGCAACATGAATGAATGTTATATGTAAATTAACTATTAAAATTGGTTGTTTTTTATGTTATGCAACATGAATGAATGTTATATGTAAATAAACTATTAAAATTTGCTGAAAGTGTGTGTTTTCCCCCATAAGGCTATTTAATTGACCTTCTGAAAGTAAAAAAGTATTTATCCCCTCTGAACCGGAATCCTCTCTAAGCCGGAATTTCCTCTCGGTTCCGGGGTTGTCTGGTTTAGAGGGATTACACTTCATACAGTGTGTGGACCTTTTCTGGTACAGTGTGTAACTTGACAAACGAAAATTTACGTACGTATAAAGTTACGTACGTTTTTTCTGAATGAGTTTACAAGTGCGTTTCTATATAAACCGAGCGTCGCGTAAAACTTAGTTGCTATGCTTGAATATACTTGAAAAGAGATCATTTGAAGATATTCATAAAGTTGATTTCATTTGCTTTTTCAAACAAACTTTCGATAAATATATATAAGAAGTACCTTACACAGAGCACAGTTATTCCCCTGGTTTGCGAAATCGGGACGAGAAAAAAAAACAATTTCAAATGTAAACAAAGTTCAATTTATTGATTCTTTTGAAATTATTTGTGACCCTGCTTTGTTGGGCTGGATATGCACTTTGTTAAAACAGAAGAGATGATTCTTACTGAAGCAAATCTTATATGGAAGGTTAGTCAGATATGGCTACATGTATTTCAAACTGGAATTGATCAAGCAAACTGGAAAACATGGATGGGTAATACTGAGCAGACAGAGGCATGTTTATTGTCTGAATTTACAGAATGTAACATAATCAAGGAGTTTCCTGACAGGAATTTAATTGACTGGAAGGGTATTTTTGATTATATTTAGTGCTTCACTGAATTATAAATTGAATGTCCAAAAAAGGAGAAGAACATCAGCATTGTCCTCTGTAAAAAAGGTAGTATTTTTATGTCCCCCAGTCTATACTGGGGGACATATTGTTTTTGCTCTGTCTGTTTGTTGGTTTGTTTGTTGGTTTGCACAAACTTTAAAATTGGCCATAACTTGTGAAATATTGAAGATATCAACTTCATATTTAGCATGCATGTGTATCTCATGGAGCTTCACATTTTGCGTGGTGTAAGGTCAAGGTCATCCTTCAAGGTCAAAGGTCAAATATATGGGTCAAAATGACAACTTCAAGGATTTTTTTCAGCACTGTCTACGCCTCCGGAAAACGGAGGCATTCCCAAAGCAAATGGACGCGTTCCCAAACCGAAAGTAAAAAAATCCCAATTTCCAAAAAAAATGTCACAGTGACTCGAACCAGTAAATTGGTTTCGAGATGATAACTCAAGAAGGCTTACGTGTAGGATCATGAAACTTCATAGTTATATTGATCATGACTCGCTGATGACCCCTTTTGATGTTCATGTCACTAGGTCAACGGTCAAGGTCACAGTGACTCGACACAGTAAAATGGTTTCCGGATGATAACTCAAGAAAGCTTAGGCATAGGATCATGAAAGATCATAGGATCATTGATCATGACTGGCAGGTGACCCCTATTGATTTTCAAGTCACTAGTTACTCGTACATTCATTTCCAAGGAGAAACTCTTTATTTCTAATTTCTGTGATAAATTTGCATCTCCACGAATAATGCATTTGATTCGAGACAATTGGCTTATGCGAATATCATAAAGTATGCTACTCTGTATTGTGTTCCATATTTATGCCCCCCTTCGAAGAAGAGGGGGTATATTGCTTTGCACATGTAGGTGTGTCGGTCTATTGATTTTCAGGTCACTAGGTTAAAGGTCAAGGTCAACGTGACCTGAAGCAGGAAAATGGTTGACTGGAAATAGGAAAATGGTTTCCGGATGATAACTCAAGAACGCTTACGCCTGGGATCAGGAAACTTCATAGGGACATTGTTCATGACTGGCAGATGACCCCTATTGATTTTCAGGTTAAAAGGTCATGATCACAGGTCAAGGTCACAGTGACTGGAAATAGGAAAATGGTTTCCGAATGATAACTCAAGAACGCTTAAGCATCGGATCACGAGACTTCATAGGAATATTGGTCATGACTGGCAGATGACTCCTATTGATTTTCAGGTAACTAGGTCAAAGGGCACGGTCAAAGTGACCTGAAGCGGTAAAATGGTTGACCGGAAATGGGAAAATGGTTTCCGGATGATAACTCAAGAACGCTTAGGTCCATTCCAAGTTTGATGTCCTATTCCCAATTTTCATTATACAGTGTTCATATTTGAGAATATGTAAAATCTGAATTTTAAAGTTATCTTCAATTATTTTTTAATTGATTTTGAAACACATACACTGCTACTATAATTTTCCACAAAAAAATATTTTATTTAGCACAAAACAAACAACCTCTGTTGAATTTATATTGTCTTAAAACTTTTTTTTGACAAATAAATTTATGTGAATATTATGCGTCAATATGGTGTTCAAAGTGTAGAAACAATAAAATGGTATTGTTTAAATTATTTCATTGCAATGGTAGCAAAAGTTATACACAACACAAACATTGTCTATTTCATAAGTTTATTATTTATTTGTACAAGTAAATGCAAAAACATAAAAATACATGTACTTATAATATTGGAGACATTATACCTTATTCCTGACATTATAAAAAAGGTATCAATAATTGAATGTTAAAAAAAGACAAAAAATCAGAGCATTGCTTATCATAATGTAAGTTACAATAAAGTAGGGTTTGCAAGTTGTATAGCCTTATTGTTTAACAAGATCTTGAAATGGTAATGGAGATTACTGTATGTACAAAAAAACAGCATAGCGTTTTAAGAGATGTGTTCAAATATAGTTGAAAATAAAATTTATTGATGTTAGTTTTCTGTCAATCCGTGCGACCTATAAAGAACAAAATTTAATGTTACCAATAACTTCTTATGACAAAACAATTTGTTTTTGAACATATCAATTGAACTGCATTTAATGTGTCCATATTGTTTATAGGGAAATTTATAATAATTTAAAATTAGTCATTCAATAATTCAGACAGTAAAAATGAATAATGACATCGATTAAAATTTGACATTATTTGTTTTCATTGTAACTGCAGTTATAATAATATAATAAAATATATTGATGTTGATGATACCTCATATACAATGTTTTAATTGATGTCATATTGTCCCCAATTGTTTAGGTATTCTAAAATCCCTTTGTTTAACCCTAGAAACTAAGAAAAAATGAATGGCAAGCATATAGCAACAACAAAGTTGTGCCTTTAATATGACATCAATGTTGATTACAGTTAAAATATGATCATAGAAAATAAAACTTTATAAATTGTAACTCACCAAAAACAAATCTCATTTGCTTAAATGTCATAGTGGTTTGACAGGTTTGGTATGAAATACTAGTAACATATTTGGTACAATTCAATACATGTTTTCAGTAGTTTTACTTCAACAGTTCAAACTTTTCAAATCTCTTTTAAGTCTTTAAAATTAGCCTTCTATATTTTCTGTACCCAGGGTACATTGTAGCATACCCGGTACTTTAATAAGAGTACCTGGGAAACTTTTAGTATTTAGTAGATTCTACTCAGTTTTGACAAAATAATTTATTCATGATATTCTTTCCAAAGAAATAGATCTTGATACTGAACTTCTGCTTAACCTGTAAAAGTGCCAATGAACAATAAAGTGACAACCATGATTATTATTATATTATATACATTTGTAAGAAACGCTGTTGGCATATCAATCACTATAAGCACAGATTACTGTATCATTTGCACAGCAGTATTTATACAACTGTTTACACACACTGAGATTACACTTTTTTTACAACAATTGAACATGCACTTAAATGGCAATATTCTGAAGGGATTTCTTCAAGCAAATAAACGCAATCCAAAAAAGATATAAATAAAACTGTTTGGAGGAAAAACACTTTTTTTCAAATACTCGCAAGCCATAACATAAAGCAGCAACACTGAAACAGGCTAGCAATAAAATTCATATTAGAAATAAAATGGTGACGATAAAGATAGCCAATTTTGGATACAAAACTAACATTTGCAGTGCCTTTACATTAGATATGTATTGCTAAATGTACCAGAACATGCCAATGCGAGGTTGTTTTAGACTTATTGGGCGGAGAAAAAAGTATTCCTTGACATGTGTGTTGTTCAAGAAGTTGTCCGTGCATAAGGGCCATGTCCGTGCTCAATATCAATCGACAAAACCAATCGAAACTCGAGTTTACCTTGCAAACAACGCCATGAGCAATCAAGTTATCCATTTTTTGTTTACCAATATGTGTCCACATGAACAACTGGTACTTAAACAGTGCTAATTATTGTTAAAAACAGTGATATTATTTTTGCCGTGTTCAATGTCAATTGACAGTTTGCGAAATCGCAAAAATATTTCAAATCGCGAAATAGTCCATGAGTATTCTCCACATTTAGACCAAACAGAGGAAAACGGTTTATACTCGCTGAAGCCGCTTCCGGCTGGCACAATCTTAGACGTCATCCGATTAAAAACAAGTAAGTAATAAGGTAGATGTACCTGTTTGAACACTCAATTTCGGCATCGAAGCGAGAGATCGGTTGCCATTTTGTCTCAACTCTGACCACGTGATTCCCCACATTGGTTACTTAAAAATGTTTACATGCCAACATATGTTTTACATGCCCAAACTTTTTTAACCAAAATATAACAAATTACAACATTTTAGCACTCTCGGCTTTTTTACTTCTTTGCGAGTGGCCCTGGAAGGCGTTTCACAATTTGGATAGGGACAATTCACAAACCTAACATGGCGCGGATTTTTTTTACAAAATTGGCCGTTTTTCCCAATTTAAACAATTTCACAACTTGGTTTTTCAAAATTTTAAGAAGTGCGCGACTCAATTTTTCACAATTTTGAATAGTTCACAACGCAATTTTTCACAATTTCGAAAAGTTCGCAACTCATTAATTCACAATTTTGAAAAGTTCGTGACTCATTTTTATGCCCCCCCCCCCCTCCTTCGAAGAAGAGGGTGTGTATTGCTTTGCACATGTGGGTCGGTCTGTCGGTCCGTCCACCAGATGGTTTCCGGATGATAACTCAAGAACGCTTAGGACAAGGATCATGAAACGTCATAGGAACATTGATCATTACTCGCAGATGACCCCTATTTATTTTGAGGTCACTAGGTCAAAGGTCACAGGTCAAGGTCACAGTTACTGGAAATAGGAAAAAAGTTTCCAGATGATAAATCAAGAAAACTTACGCCTGGGATCATGAAATTTCATAGGGACATTGGTTATGGCCGGCAGATGACCCCTATTAATTTTCAGGTCACGAGGTCAAAGGTTAAGGTCACAGTGACCTGAAGCAGTCAAATGGTTGACTGGAAATATGAAAATGATTTCCGCATAATAACTCAAGAACGATTACGCGTGGGAACATGAAACTTCATAGGGACATTGATCATGACTAATAGATCACCACTATTGATTTTGAGGTCACTAGGTCAAGGTCACAGGTCAAGGTCACAGTGACTGGAAATAGGAAAATGTTTTCCGAATGATAACTCAAGAACGCTTAGGATAAGGATCATGAAACTTCATAGGAACATTAATCATTACTCGCAGATAACCCCTATTTATTTTGAGGTCACTAGGTCAATGTCACAGGTCATGGTCACAGTGACTGGAAATAGGAAAATGATTTCTGAATGATAACTCAAGAGCGCTTAGGCTTGTGATCACGAAACTACAAAGGGATTTTGGTCATGACCGGCAGATGACCTCTTTTGATTTTCAGGTCACTAGGGCAAAGGTCAAGGTCACAGTGACTTACAGCAGTAAAATGGTTGACTGGAAATAGGAAAATGGTTTCCGGATGATAACTCAAGAACGCTAATGCCTGGGATCATGAAACGTCATAGGGACAGTGGTCATGACTGGCAGATGACCCCTATTGATTTTGGGGTCACTAGGTAAAAGGTCACGGTCACAGGTCAAGGTCACAGTGACTGGGAATAGGAAAATGGTTTCCGGATGTTAACTCAAGAACGCTTACGCCTGGGATCATGAAACTTCAAAGGGATTCTGGTCATGATCGGCAGATGACCCCTATTGATTTTCAGGTCACTAGGTCAAAGGTCAATGTCACATTGACCTAAGTTTAAAATGATTTCCGGACGATAACTCAAGAACGCTTAGGCCTGGGATCACGAAACTTTATAGGAACATTGGTCTAATCAGTCACTAGAAAAAAGACCGTCGATCGTTTTACCAGTGCTCTTGAAAAGAGCGTTTTCTGGTGTCCTCGTACAGTTTCTTGGCTTCCGTTTTATGCCCCCGGTAGGGTGGCATATAGCAGTTGAACGTTCAGTATGTCCGTCCGTCTGTCTGTCTGTCAGTCTGTGCGTCCTTCCGAAAACTTTAACGTTGGTCATAACTTTTGCAATATTTAAGAAATCAACTTGACATATTTGGCATGTATGTGTATCTCATGGAGCTACATAATTTGAGTGGTGAAAGGTCAAGGTTATCCTTCAAGGTCAAAGCTAAAAAAAATCAATGCATGTGTATCTCATGGAGCTTCACATTTTGAGTGGTGAAAGGTCAGGGTCATTTTTATTTTTTTCAAAGCGGTTCAGTAGGGCGCATTGTGTTTCTGACAAAAACATCTCTTGTTCTCAAAATCATTGTCAATTTTCTTGAAGTGCTTTACCCGGCTTAGCCTCATCAACATACCTTAGATACTGCATAGCCTCTATGTTGACAATGACATTTGTTGACATTGACGAAATGGAAGCGTATTACCTGATCGATTTCTAGAGAAACCGTCGAATGTTACCGAAATGCATCGGTAAAAAACAAAAACGATGACATGCGCAAGCAGGTGCGTGTTGTTTAACCAATAGAATTTCATTGTTTTCAACTTCCGGCAAGGTGTTTGTTTCGCAAAATTGAAAAATAGATTTGCAAATATCAAGAACAACTTACGATTTTTTTTATAACCTGTCAATTGGCTTCAATAATTTACATGCCTGGCGGGACACACACGTGATTTTTTTTATGTGCCCGGAAGTAATTTTACTCGCCACAGGCGATCGGGCGTGTGCAAATTTCGAAGACTGCATTGGCCATAACTTTTGCAATATTGAAAATAGCAACTTGACATTTGGCATGAATGTGTATCTCATGGAGCTGCACATTTTGAGTGTTTAAAGGTCAAGGTCATTCTTCAAGGTTAAAGGTCAAAACACTCTTCTTTTTTTGGTTTTTCATGTGTATCTCATCGACCTGCGCATTTGGAGTGGTGAAAAGGTCAAGGTCAATGATGACCTTCAAGGTCAAAGGTCAAAAAAACAAAATCCAAGCACATTTGCCATAACTTTTGCAATATTAAAGATAGCAACTTAATATTTGGCATGCATGTGTATCTCATGGAGCTCCGCATTTTGAGCGGTGAAAGGTCAAGGTCATCCTTCAGGGTCAAAGGTCAATTTTTATAGCTCCGGTAGGGTGGCATATAGTGATCGCACTGTCCGTCTGTCTGAAATTTCGTCAAACTTTGCGTTTAGTTTTAGAAAAGTGCTCATAACTTCTATTTCCCTTGAGATATAACCTTCATATTTGGTATGCATGTGTATATGGACAAGGCCTTTCCATACGCACAAACATGTTGACCCCTGTGACCATGATCTTGAAGTAATGTTCTGCGTTTAGGTTTCAAAATCTGCGTTAAGGTTTCGAAAAATGCTCATGACTTCTATGTCCCTTGAGATATAACCTTCATATTTGGTATGCATGTGTATATGGACAAGGCCTTTCCATACGCACACAAATTTTGACCCCTGTGACCTTGTCCTTGAAGTAAGGGTCTGCGTTTAGGTTTCAAAATCTGCTTTTAGGTTTAGAAAAAATGCTCATAACTTATATGTCACTTGAGATATAACCTTCATATTTGGTATGCATGTGTATATGGACAAGGCCTTTCCATACGCACACGAATTCTGACCCCTGTGACTTTGATCTTGAAGTAAGGGTCTGCGTTAAGGTTTCAAAATCTGCGTTTAGGTTTCGAAAAATGCTCATAACTTCTATGTCCTTTGAGATATAACCTTCATATTTGGTATGCATGTGAATATGGACAAGGCCTTTCCATACGCACAAAATTTTTGACCCCTGTGACCTTGAACTTGAAGTAAGGGTCTGCGTTTAGGTTTTTAAATCTGCGTTTAGGTTACGAAAAATGCTCACTACTTCTATGTCCCTTGAGATATAACATTCATATTTGGTATGCATGTGTATATGGACAAGGCCTTTCCATACGCACACATTTTTAAGATAGCAACTTGATATTTGGCATGCATGTGTATCTCATGAAGCTGCACATTTTGAGTGGTGAAAGGTCTAGGTCATCCTTCAAGGTCAAAGGTTAAAAAGAGGCGCAGAAGAGGGCATTGTGTTTCTGACAAACGCATCTCTTGTTTTTTATGTGTTTCTCATCAACCTGCACGTTTAGAGTGGTGAAAAGGTCAAGGTCAATGATGACTGTCAAGGTCAAAGGTAAAACAAAACATAATCCAAGCACCCACAAGTGAGCTTTGGTACCCGCTATGTGGTGCTCTTGTTCACAGAGTTATGGCCCTTTAAAAATTTCTATAAACTGTACATATAGTACAACTCTTGCCCTGGCTATTTCTCCCCAACTTCTGACTAGAATTCAATGAAGCTTCATGGGAAGCTTAACTACCTTGAGGAGATGGGCATGTTATAAGTGGGTTCTGGTTAGATGATTTATTAGAGTTATGGCCCTTTAAAAAAAAAAGTTGCTAAACTATTTATCGTATTGTTTTGTCCAAAGCTATGCCCCTCAAGACGTTTCCTTTTATCTGAATATATAGTGCAATATTGTAACAAAAACAACCTTTGGGGAGCATCACCAGTCTTTGACGGTTTCAGGGGTTGGCCGACCGGGCTACTGAGGCGAAAACTTCGCCCTCGTGACACAAACTTCGCCACATGTTCGCAGTAGGGAGCTACTAAGCAAATCAATTCATGGAATATTCGAGTCCAAGATAACTGTAAATGACGCTTCCGATTCCATAAACTCCGCCCGCTATAAATGATTCGGCAATGTGT
Organism: Dreissena polymorpha; assembly: GCF_020536995.1. Classification (NCBI taxonomy): domain Eukaryota; kingdom Metazoa; phylum Mollusca; class Bivalvia; order Myida; family Dreissenidae; genus Dreissena; species Dreissena polymorpha. Next base: position 66,179,857 of record NC_068361.1, on the reverse strand, counting down.
GTGTGTATTTGAGATTTATTTACAGGTCGTCCAGCGTCTTCTCGACTACAGATGTATCGACCTGCCCCTGTGACCCTTCAGGGGAGAAAATAAGGTCATATTATACATCATAGCACGATGGCCAATGAGACCTTAATGTGACTAGATGTTTTTTTTTATATTATTTTTTTTTTTTTTTTTTTTTTTTTTAATGGATTATGTAGTGGTTTGCCTTTTATCAAAATGGTTTTTGCAGTATTCCTATTATCTATAGATTATCATTATCCTTAATGGCATTAATGTTAATTCCTTAAAGTTTGTGTGTGGTTTTTGTGCTCTCCGCCCCAAGAGGTGTTAGTGGGGGTTCGAGCGGGATACAGAGGGCGCCCCGATTCCAGAGGCGCCCCTGGTTCTTTTAAGTGCCCGGTGTACAGCACCGATACACTGCACCCCCGTTTAACGTCCCTCGCGGAGGACTTGTTAGTACATAAACATAGATTAGTACAGATATTACTCTATTGCCCTGTGTCTTGGTGTAAATTCACATGGGCTCTCTCTGTTGTGCTGTTGGATATTGTCAGGTGTTTAATGGTATTGCAAGGGTCAGACTAGTTTTGAAGTTTAATATAGTAGAAAAGGGGCTGCGTTTGTGTGGTTGGACCGAGATGACTGATTGGTTGTTGGTGGTACAGGGAGGACAATATCTGGTTCTACACTTTCTTTCTTTGGGAGACAATTTGCACGCGCCTTTTTTTGTTTTTGAGAGAGAGAGAGAGAGAGAGCGCGCACGTTCTTCTTCCTGTTTATATTGCTAGTGGTTACACAGATGGTTATTATATGTATTAGTGCATTTTGTTCAGGAGGGAATAGATCTGGGATGTTAATGCTGACCATCCCTCTAATTCGATCTGATCCTCATAGTGACAAGGGTAATACGTGCAGGTTAGCAATACAAGGTTTACAATTCAACGTCAAACGTAACAAGGCACAGGCATGCAAGGAAAAAACTTACACTACTCTACAAGAAAACATCACCTACGCTACAGTAGGGGAAACAACAACAACAAATACCGTCACCATTCTCTTTTTATTTTTATTTTTGTCATGTTGGGTATGTCATGTCAACGGGGCCAGAGTGCACGGATGTCATGTCAACGGAGCCAGAGTGCACGGGCGAGAGATATCTCTTCAGGCGCGCCCTCTGGCCCAGCCGACACGCTCTACTCAACATGTTTAAGTCTTGTACATATGGGAAAAATGTTAACTAATCACATTTAATTACAACAATATTTACACCTATAGGGGTTGCACTGTGGGTAAATTTGCCCACGTACGCACTTACTGCGTCTTCCGATCCTGCGTGGAAGTATGTTGTCTGTGTCCCCTACCTTCGTCGTTGTTGCTGATTACAGTTTAAGAGAAGGAAAGCGAGGGTCTCGCGGAACCCTGGGTTTTGTTACCTAGAGCGCTATTTGGTTGTAAAAGAAGGCTTAGAGCTTATCCATAGTGGTCGAAAGGGGCCAAGTGACATATGTATTGGGGGGGGGGGGACGTACCCTTCCGTCGTTTTAGTATTATTAGTCTTTATCTATTTATTTATTGGTGTAATTTTCCTATATATCATAAAGCGCAGACGAGGAAACCGCGAACGTTCGTTATAGACAGCTCCCTCATCTTTGCCTTGTTTATAGTATTGTTTATTTATGTATTGACGTCAACAAGGTGTTATTGGACACTGCATTGTAATGTACTACCAATCCAAAGTACATTTGGACCCCAAATACAATTATAGGTTCTCGGCGTGCACATTACATGCAGTGTTTCTATATCTATTTATTTGTTGATGCAATTTTCCTCTTGTCATAAGTCATTATTAATTGGAATCTTTAAAATTACATATATCATGGATTGTTTTACGGTACAGTTTTAGAACCAAATTGATTAATAATAGTATATAAGTTCGAGCCGGGCCCAGACGAGTGGCCATATGGACAACACCGGAGTGACCACCGTCCGAGACCCACCCGTCATTAGTACATAAAGTTGCCATTATTGATCTGAGTTTTTATTTATTTATTTATTTTAATTTACCTATAGGGCCGGGATAATAGGGTTAGGTTCAGTTCGGGCCCAGACGAGTGGCCATATGGTGCACACCGAAGTGACCATCGTCCGAGTCCCGCCCGTCATTAGTACATAAGATTGCTATTATTAATTTGAATAAATGAAGCAGTATATAACTGACGGTATGTGTTGTTATTTCTATCTACCTCTAATAGTCCAACGGAATATTATATTTTATCTAAGTAGCCCGTGTCGCGCAAAAATTTAAACACGTGCAGTCGCACAACAGGAGCGATTCCGCTTGGAGGCATCAACAGTGAGTCGCGATTAATGATAAGTGGGTTTTTGTAGGCCGCTATTACCCCTGCACTTAGTTCTAGTCTCTGTTCAGCGTGTTTAGGGCATATAAAGAAAAGATGTTCAAACGTGTTATGAATGTTGCACTGGGGGCAGAGGACAGTTTTGTAATAGTCGCCGTGCAATCTAGTCACCCTTAGGCGCATGCGCGAGTAAGCCCTGTCCTCCCTTTTAATGGGACTATAGATGTTAATCTTATGGCTAGGGTTGGTTAATATCGGTAAATTATGATCGGCGCAGTAATCGGCAATACAGCGCATCATTGTTTACGTAGCTGATTAGCTAATAGATTGCTCACTATCCAATCAGACCTGTGATAACATATAATCGATTGCTTCAACTTCAAATAGCATATGCACTCGCTCTTTACCACTCTTGGTAATTAAACAGTACATCAAAATGTGTAAATTAATTAAAGAAAACACATGTCATGATGAACAATCTACTGCACAAAAATCTTTGATAGTTTTCAGTTTTTCACAGCATCCTCTATGGAGCTAATGCTGTTAGATACAGCTCCGGATAACGTAGTGTTGATTTAATGCCTATTGAAATTGTCACTTGCTAATAATGTTACAAATTTACAGTTTGAATTTCAAGAAATAAGCCCCAAATATCAAAGGCCTTTGATGTCTGTCGACACCATTGACATGTGTTAATGTAAATAACCGCTTGCAGAGGGATAGGTTTAAATGATGTCATTCGGTAACAATTGTTATGATTGTCAAAGACTTGTGTATTTAAATGGTTTTATTGTTGTTTCAACTGGAATTTGATTGCAAGATTAATATTATGTTAAGTTTAGAAGGTAAAAAAGAATGGATGGATTTTGTATGTAAATATATTTAGCACTTTCATACACACTTGAATGCCTCAAGAGAGTTGTTTATTTTGTTGTTTTCTTTTTACTTGATTGTTGATTTAATTAATACTAAAGAGAATTGAATCAGTATTCATAATGTACATTTTTAAATGGTAAATTGATGCAAATAATTACAAGATATATGAGATAAAACAAAAAAATATGACTTTTCCTTGTTTCTTCCCACTTCTCCCTAAATGGTTGTTAAGAGAAAAGTCACTTCTCCCTAAATTTTGACCCTAGGCCGACCCCTGGGTTTCTTGTAAGATAATATTTTGCACACAGCATCTTCAAGGCCTGTTCTTTAAAACATATTAATTGAGTAGTAATCGGAGCTACTCTTTGTCAAAATTTCGGTAGGTTTTGCTGACATGTATATACGACTTTGTTGACTTCCGTCTCGTTTCCAAATCTAGGATGAACATTTTTCACGGCCATATGCTATAACTCTGTTGGAAAGTAAGAAGTTTATGCATTAATTTGAAGGCCATCTAGTAGTCTTTCTGCCTGCAAAAGTGCATTTCAGTTTTGATATGTGTTTAAGATTTTGCAACACCTTAAATGAAATGGAGAATTAGGGAAATAACGGATCAAGCTTGATAATATGCCTATTGATAATATACAGCGCTATAGATAACAAGCGTATTTGCGTTACCGGTAATACGCAATTAAAATAACCAAAAACGTAATAAAATTCAAAATAAAGCGTTCAAAAACGCAATTACAAATTTAATTAAGGTAATACCCTTAAAAAGAAACTTGCGTCACGAAACGCAATTCTTACGAACATCAGGCGTATTTTAAGACTAGTTATTTTCCGTCGCAAAATGTTCCGGATAGTTCTATGCCGTCCTGTGAGGAAAAGAAGGCAGTCTTTCAAGCGGTTATCAATCTTTGGGGTATTATTGTAATTATTTGTAGACCCGCTGATTTCTACTTTCATTTTCTGAAATAATCAAAATGGCCAATCGTGGACGCAAAAGGAGTCGTTACAAAACGGAGGAGCAAAACAATCTGAGTTATTCAAACGCTATGCGGACTAAATTTCATATTAAATTAAGGGTCTGACCAAAATATTTACGACGTGCATGTATTTATAAAGCGTCTATTCTTTCAGTTTCTATAACCATAACGGTGCGTAATAAAAATGTCTAAGCGAGGTCGAAAGACGTTCGCGATTGTTGCGCTAAATGTATGTCGATCGCAATTTTTTTCCAACCAAGTAGGCACGCGCGAATATGTGCCAAATCATTCGTGATATCAATTTGTTAGAAACAGTGTATGTAGTAGTTGAAAGTAGCGAGTTGACATCCAAAAATATGACAGAAAGTCCGTGATTGAAAAAAACCTGTTAAAAGTGGAAAGGCATATCCCTGGTTAGAAATTGTTGACGATGATGGGACAGAAAATAAGTTGCAATGTGCATAATGCACCCAGTCTGTGCAACATAAGTATAGCAGCAATGATTTTGAGGTATAAATGTGAATTACTTATAAACCTATTTAAAACATGAAATTTAAGGACCAGACTGTGATCAGAAATTCAGTAATTGTTTGCTGTTATGCACAGGTACCTTTTTTTAAATAAATAATATAGTAACCTCAGTAGATTTTTATTATATTTTATGTGTAATTCCCTAAATTACCCAATTGAGTAAAAAAAACGGGAGTGAAAAACCCAATTAAGCTCAAAAGTAGGGGGTGAAATATTTTGCTTAAACTAAATTGAATTTACAAAAACCCTATTGTTGTCAAAAACAGGGGGTGATTACAAAATATACCCCAAAAGATATCTATAGCGCTTATAATATATTATATTAAAATATATGCAAATCTTGTTGTTTCTTACAATAAATTATCTCAATCTCGATTTTTTATTTATGTTCAATGTTCAATAGTGATGATAAAATATAATTCAAACAATTTACATGGTTTATAAGATGCCCATTCCTTAGATCTATTTAGGATTCTCAAAAGTTAATTCACACAAGAACACCATGCGTAAATTGTAGAAACACGATCACATATAGAACACAATTAATGACAAAAACAAATTAATATAATTTATAACTGGCAATGTAACTTGGTCATTGTTAACAACACAGTACATGTTTCGACAGTTCAAATAGCGTGTTAGATGACGCCCATTATGGCTACAACTGATCCGTTAATGCATGAATTCTGCGGCGAAAAAAAAAGTATCACAAATACATTTTGCCTGCGTTTAAAAGTAAGACTATGTGCTGAATCAGTAAGCAGAGGTAATACTTAATCAAACTGGTGTGAAAAAAGTCCCAAAACATTTATTGCTTTTCACCTGATCCGGTACTGGTAACTTGACTGTACACGCCTTGCCCTAGGCGATCTCGTTCCAGGAAGCTTTTAAGTTTGTTGTGTGGTCACAAGACAGGTGGAGTTTCCTCTGGGTACTCCCCCTAACTCTAAACAACACAAGCCCAAACCAAAATTTAAAAAAGCTTCAGTAACTACTAGAAATAGGTGAACATTGCAGCTATAATTCAAAGGTCGCCCCGACTTTCATGCGTTACAAGTTAATTAGGTAGGACTAGGAGTGCCGAGACACACTCAGGGTCCACATAATGCAGCCATAGGCATGGAAGGACTTCATAAACTTCGAAATACACACACCTTCTTGCAGAATTCCTTTGTTAATATGTAGCATGGAATCTTTGCTTGATAAAAATCTCTAAGGCCTGATCTGATTAGTTGGTCCGGACCTTCTATTGAGTCATAGAATAGTATAAGTTCAGTTTAAAAAAATGCGCAATCATTTTTTTAAATTTACTTTTACTGTTTTACATGACAAGTTAGTCCAGTTACTTCAGAAATTTACTTTTTATGTAGCTGCTTTTACTACCCCAAACTTGTAAGCTGCTTATTTGTTATTGATTTTTTTGGTAAAACAAGTTGGTAGTTGTAAGTCGAGGTACCAGTTTGGTAGTTCTCCTGAATCTCTGAATATCTTCAATTTTCTGTATGTCTTTTTTTTAATAAGGCGACCACACACAAGATCCATACTTCAAAGTTGGCATTATCAATGACTTACAAAGCGGTAAAAACATGTGAATCTTTATGTATTCGAATGACCTCTTTATGAGTCCCATTTAAGTTCTTTGGGCCTTGTTTGTTATACCTGTGATATGTGTGTCGAAATTAAGGTTTTGGTAAAATGTCACCCCCAAATCATTCTCCTGTGAAACAGCTTCGACTCGTCAAAAAATTAGAAATTATTCTGTAACAATACAAACTTATTTTTTTGCGGACATGCTCTGAAGCAACAATCTGTATCATCAGAAACATAATTTTGTTTTAAACAAAAGACAAATCAAATCTCAATTGTTATTTTTTTTAAAGATATTAATAATTCTGTAAGATGATAATTTATATAATTATCACTAAGTTAAAAGCTGAGTGTTATATAAGATCTCATGAAACTAGCGGTTAGCTCGGCAGTTTAAATGCAGAATCCATTAAAAGGGGCCTTTTCACAGATTTTGGCGTGTTTTGATGTTTGTCATTAAATGCTTTATATTGATAAAGGTAAACATTAAATTTTAAAAGCTCCAGTCAAAAATCAAAAATAAAATTTAAAAAAAAAGAAAAAAAAGTAGCCCGCAGAAGGGCTCGAACCAGTGGCCCCCGGAATCCTGAAGTATAAACGCATTAGCCAACTGAGCTATCCTGCCAAGTATACATAAGATGCGTATTTTATACCTTATATAAGCAATCTTCGTAGTTTTACAAATTTAAACGACAACAACAGAACTCTCCAAATTATTCAATCGTTTCGCGTTGCAACGCTTAATAATTTTTAGGTTTTTAAATCGTCAAAAGATGCATATAATGGCTATATTAGACCATGGCAAATGTTCAGTAATACTTTTTCCTCACAAACATCATAATGAAACCGAAAAATTGCGAATCTGAAACAACTTTTTTTCAATTTTGTCAATTCACGAAACCGTGAAAAGATCCCTTTAAGAAGCTCTTTTAGTACACTTAGCAATGTTCGTTGTTTACGTGGTCCATCAGTCGTAAACACAATATTTAATGACTTCTAGGCTTATATTATATTAATTAAACATTCAATTGCGTAGGTAACTGTTTCTATTAGTTAATCATTACAATGTTTTTTTATTTGTATGTTGGAAATGGGTTGGTGTTGCTGTGGGTGTAATTTAATACATGATACAAATTGAATCTATTGATAAATTACACTATTCGCCCTGTTGCGAAGAGTATTTTAGAATACACATTCAACTTCAAGTGAAAGCTTGTTTACTGCAATAATATTTATTGACAATTGCATCTGTTGAAATTTAAAATATAGGAATACTTATGAGTTTCCGTTTTCATACTGAATTTCATCTTGTTTCAGGCATGTTGTGCTTAATGTGCATACGGCTTGGGCAAAAGTAGGATCAACCAGGTTCCGTGCAACTGGGTCGTTCATAATGTGTTGACACGTCATGCGGAAAATGACTACCATATGGAGGCTGTCCAGTGGAAGGCTGCCCGCGCCCCCTCAGAATATGGAAGATAGTTTAGTCACTATGTTCCGCTACAGAAACCGACCCAGTAGTCGTTTGCGTTTCCCGGAACATCTATGCAGACGAATGAAGAGATATCGCATTCAACCAAGTTCAATAACCTCCAGGAGCTCATAAAACTACAGGGATGAGCATACTCAATAATCTGAACAATGGCAAGCACCACAAGATGACATCTCAACCGTTTATTTAAGAGACGGTGCTGACAATGGGGAGTCAGATACGATGTGACAATCTTGAGAAAGTGAAGGCCTCGCTGTATTTCATGATTCTCATCCAGGAGACTACGGACATTGCCACCCTGTTGGTGTGTAAATGGCTCTTAACTACAATGTTTTACTATGTGCTACAATAAATGGTTATAAGAAACTATGAACTACAGTATATGGTTACAAGCTACAGTAAATGACTGTACAAAATGTGAACTACAATAAACATCTTCACGTATACAACTAAGAACTACATAAAAATAATATGAACATATGTGAACCATTTAAAAATAATTTTTAACAATTTTAAGCTTATATGAAAGTGGACTACTTTGTATCACTCATCAACTACTGTCGACAAAAATGAACTAGGACTAACATCAGTGCTATTTACTTCTTGGCATTGCTCTCTTCCATTGAAGTTTGATGCAAAGAAGACGGTATTGTGTGCAAAAAGTAGGTCAAACTTTAAAACCCTGTTGTGTTTTTGTTGCTTCTTTTTCTTGTTTGTGTTGTATTTGTTTATTCTTTATCTTAAATGAAGCCCATCTGATTGTTGTCTGATTTTTTATTAGCTCCACTGGCCAAAGGCCAGCGAGGCTTATGTCATGGTCCTGTGTCCGTCGTGTGTGCGTCCGTGCGTCCGTACATCCGTGCGTCCGTGCGTTAACTTTTTCTTTAAACATCTTCTTCTCCTAAACTACTGGTCCAATTCTGATGAAATCACTCAGGAATGTTCCTGTGGTGAACTTCTTTCAAATTTGTTCAAATTATGCCCCTGGGGTCAAATTTGACTTTGCCCCTGGGGGTCAAAAAATTGAAAATTTGCTTATATAAGGCCTATTTTGTTCAAACTTTATAAATCTTCTTGTCAAGAACCATTGGGCCTAGGGCTACCAAATTTGGTATGTAGTGACATCTTATAGTCCTCTACCAAGTTTGTTCAAATTATGCCCCTGGGGTCAAAGTGAACTCGTGAGTGTCTTGCTCTAATCGCGATAATCTTAGCAAGCTCGCAACTCACTCGGGGTGAACCTGTGAGAGTCTTGACAAAGTCGTAGCTGATTCGTAGACATATCACGTGATCACCGATTTCCCGATTGAGTCACGAATTACCTACGATGCCCAAGAATGCACGAAGACGCTGTTACGAGTCAACTGCGATTAAATTCAGTCTTGGAGGTCCTGGCCAATTTTTAAATTGATACATGATTAAATGAAAACATTTGAATCCTTTGTAATTCGATGGGTAGTGTATGGAATCCGACTTCGACTTAGAATACCATTCAGACAGTTTCGCTTTTTTAATAGCAACTTTTCAAAGTAATATCCCTATACGTATGCCTAGATAAAAAGTGGTTTTGCTTTCCTGACGTACCCTGATTTTTTGTTTCAAAAGTGCCGGAAATATATTTATATTTTTAGTTGAATCAATTTGTCTCTTTGCGTATTTAATAAAAGTTTGTTTTATATAATATGTGCATTTAAAAGTGCTACGCGCTGTAAGACATACATGTGTATTTGAAAATCGAATGTATCATTAGTGAAAGGAAACGGAATTGCGGTTATATATCGTATTTTCAGCTGTAGGAGCTAAAAGGCATTGTTTAACGAAGGTTAATCCTCCCCGTGCCGTGTTTAATTGGCTTTTTAGTACGAATACAGATTATATTTACCATAAAATTGCGTTCAATTCAGCAAATAAGTTACTCGTGAAGACTCGGCGATTACCTGTAAATAAACTGTGACATACACACAGTTTGACCATAAGAAATGTCGCATCATAATCCTTCTCTCGGCTGAATGAGAAATTGATCTGCAGGACTTCAATAACTTAAGAAGCTAATTTATCTCAGCAATATATCGCAAGGCATTTACTTTGTAGTTACAAATGTGTTATTTTGTATATAGCCAAAAAGCGATTGTATGCTTTAGAGCTAATACATATGCTAATTGTTGTCGTTGACTTACGACGGCCACACTTACCGGGTAATTGGATCCCACAGTTACATCTCTGTTTTATGGTGGTGTTAGAAGGTGTTAGCAGATTGCTAACACACCATGTACAGTACAGCTCTTAGAAATTATTCATTTTCCGCGGTGTCACCGCGAACGCGTTTTTGGTAGGAATCGCCGCGGACGTCGGAGGTTCACCGGTCCGCGATGATCGTCGTATCAATCCACGGCGGACGTAATTTACTTCGGCAAAAAACACAGCAGACATTCGTCCACCGTGGGCCGCGGTGACGATCCGCGGCGTTACACCGTGACCGTAACTATTTAATCTCAAAGTAGATTTTAACTATACAAACATGTATTTATCTTTTGAATATATACATGTAGATACCTGTATCATAGCGCATGTTATTAATGATGATAATGATAACTATTTTGTTATTATTATAATTATATGCATGTAACATACATCCAATAGAGCCGGGATCAAATTTTGAAATGACAGCGTCGCTACATTCTGATTCCCGCTTTATTGACTTATATTAAATGGATTAAATGATTATCAGTGTTCAGGCTTGTAAAATGTAAACTGTGTTAAAAAATAAATGTGTTGGTTTGGGTAGATTACCGATTTTATTTAAAGAGTGATCACAGAAAAAAAAATGTTCACTCGTGTCTTTGCAACTCGTAAAAATATATTTTTTTTATTGCCCGTGAAATAAAATCGAAACAAGCAAATAACCTGTATATCCCTTTAAAGCGAGTATATACGATCTTGTCAAATATTTATTCATTAATATAAAATGTGTAAAAGATTTATTAAACATATATTTTTCATAAATTAAAATAAAAGTTAATCAGAACATGTGTCGAAAAATGCTAAATGAACCAGATATTTAATTCTGATATCGAAAAAGGCTCTATAGTCGAATTCGCCAGCATGTAAATCATGCAAGTACGACGCACGAACACTAACTAAGAAGACGAATGCTTCGGTTATCAGAGCTCCAGATAAGGTTCGTATTTTCGTAATTACGAGTTATTTTCAAGTCCGTTACGAATTTATTTTAAAATCTTGTCGTACCATTAAGAATTACAAAATCAAGTTACGAATATTATTTTTACATCGGTTCGTATCGATTTTTATTGAGTTCTTTTCGCGTATTAAAGATCTTTGCGGTGCTTATATAGAATGGTTATCGGGTTTGTTTAACAAAGCGCGTTTTTTCCAATAAAAGCGGCGTATACAGTCTATCTGTCAAAACACAATGGCGGCGCCCGGAGAGCGTCCTAAAAAACTGAAAAGCGTCCAAAAACACACTTTTAACATATTGTAAGCAAATTGAGCCGAAGTTAAATGTTTAGAAAGACAATATAGAAAAGATCTTAAACGATGTTGTATGTTCAGTTGCCGACACAGTCGGAAAAGCTAAACAAAAACGCGACACGACGGATCAAAACTTAAACACACAAGATTGAAGGGGAGACCCATTTTAATTGTGAAATATGTAAAAATTCATCTAAGGCATGCAATCTAAGCACAGTTTGGGCATATGAAGGTATTTGAAAAATAAAATTGTATAATACTGAAAAGACACTGTTGAATTCGTATAAATAAAGTTGCTAGTATGTGTATTTTGATTTTTTTGCATGAAAATAACCATTATTATTTATTTTTAGGTCATTGAGAAAAAATAAGAATTATTTTCCAAAACTTAGTAGTAACGTTAAGAATAAAATTTCAGAGTTAATAATTCTTTATGAAAATCTGGTAGTAATTTAAGAATTTCACAAAACCTTATCTGGAGCTCTGGGTTATTGTAGGAAAATATGTACGAAATATATTCGTCGCAATCGGCTCGGGGCGCTAATTTGTCTTTGCTTAAAGTTATGAAATTCGTCTTCAATGTATGTTTTGTCTTGCCTATTTTGTGTTATTGTTCACATTTTATCAATATATTACACTTTAACACATATACAAAGTCGTATAATCTCGCTTTAAATGTGTTTTTTTTATCGTAATACTTTTGTTATAATGAAAAACAGTGCTAGTTTTCTATAACATTACGATTGCAAAATTTACATTTTCTGTTGTCGTGAAATATTTCTATATCGACCTCTTTCTATAGAAATTTTTGAAATGATACTCAAAATTTTGTGAGAGGCACGTGAATTCTATGTATTGGAATTTTAATACTATCGAGATATGTATGATTGCGTAACATGGAAACACCGAATTACACTTATCACAAATTTACAACCGAATTCCACATTAAAATGATCGTTAGTATTGATTAGATACGGGTTCTTCATATGACGCCGGGTTATTACCGAATACCGCCTTCACTTATCACTAATCTCTTTCAATTGTTTGCGATTTTTTACAGTTTGCACAATTTTCCACCATCTTCATTAATTTCACGCGTCTTTAATCCGCTATTCATAAATTGTTGACACTGGGTCTGATTGGATAAAATAGATAATTGGCTATAAAAGATTACCCGATTTGTTTCATGATTGTCCTTTTGATTAAATGAAAGACGGATGTTGTAAATAGTTTTTAATCATATGCTGATACTCATTACTAAGAATAAATTGTAATTGTGAGTGTTATTTCAATAAAATATCAAATTGTCTATTAAAGAGTTAAGATTTGTTTGATGATTATCCTTTGGATTTCATGAAAGTAGGATTTTTTAATCGCCTTTACCCGTGTGTTGCTCTTTGATTTATCTTGGTGAATGATTTATTTCGCCGTACCCGTGCTGTTTACAATTTGCAACAGAAGAGGGCAATTTATTCTCTCATAGCATTTTGGCATGATTTTTACAAACACAATATAATTTTTCACCTGAATTGAATATTTATTAACAATGCTATTGAGGCTTTATTGGTAATGCTACTGAGAAAGAAGATGCAATATATAGTAAGTTTTCCTTTATTGTAACCAGATTGAAATTTTGACTATTTTGTTATCGTTGCACCATTTAATGAGTCTTTAATAAAACTTTACATCTATTGTTTAGGGTTAATTTAATTAATTTATTTATTTTAATTTTCTTATGTCATGTTGTTCAGCCTACATATGGGCATTTATTTTATGCTAATCAGGTGTTATATTAGCCCGTGGCAATGTGTGTCGCAAAGATAAGATATTGTCCAGATGGTAAGTAACAAGATAGTCGTTACAACAGAGACCACAGGCGGTTAACGATATCAGGATCAATAATATACTGTTTTACCCAGTACATAACTAGTTGACGTGTCCTTTCGCATTTATAGACTTCATCATAGCTGAAATGGCTCTTTCCTAAACGCAAGAAAACACCTAGCTGAACAAGCAACAAAAGCAATGCACCTATTATATATCAGAGCAAACAACGCAGAACTTCCCATAGACTTAATCCTTAAACTTTTCGACCACACAGTGCTACCAATTTTAACATATGGTTCAGAAATATTTGGTTTTGAAAACATAGACATTCTGGAGAGAGTACACAACAACTTCCTCAGAAAAATTACTAAAGCCAGAAAATCTACTCCTATATCTTTTCTATACGGTGAACTTGGCAGGCATCCAATTGCAATCAATATTAAAACTCGTATGATCTCCTTCTGGTGTAGAACTCTTCAAGGCAAAGAACAGAAAATATCACATCAGATTTATAAGTACATGATGAACCTCCCAAACTCAAATTTTAAGTGGTCAAACAAAATAAAAGAAATACTCACATCAGTTAACCAAAGTAGCATATGGGATAATCAGTTTCAAATAAACCAAATTAATATCCACCGCTTAGTTAAATCACAGTTACTAACTCAGTTCAAAACCCAATGGCACCACCAATTACAGCAAACACACAAAGGACAAATATATACCAGCTTCAAACAATCACCATCCCTTGAAAACTACCTTATTAAACTCACCAAAAAAGAATACATTTACCTATTCCAATTCAGGACTGCTAACCACTGGTTTCCAGTCGAGACAGGCCGATATGACGGAACCCCATTTGAAGATAGAGTCTGCAGGCTATGTAATTCGGGTCAGGTTGGCACCGAACACCACTACCTCCTTAACTGCGATTTCTTTGATACTGAAAGAGAACAATTCCTAGGTAATGACACACATAATGCTTCTCTTAGCTCATTCTTATCATCAGAATCCTTACCTTTACTTAAAAATACAAGCAAATTTATACGCTTTATATTCAGTAAATTTAAACGCTAACAAAGATTCAATACAAGTACACATTTGTTTATAAATACAAATGCCACCAGACCACCAAATTATAGTATATGTTCTACTACAGTGCACTAATTGACTGTTAGTTTTTTGTTAAGTCTCGATCTAATGCGTTATTATGTACTTGGAAATGAATTTCATTTCAAAACCTGTATAGCCATTCTTTTTATTATTAATTAGGGCACATTTTTGTCTAAATAGTCTCCCTTTAATGATAATAACTACATTACTGCTTCTTCAAAGAGTCTACTTTTTTTCTTACATCCGTTTACTACTGTATAATCTGTGGTTACCTACTTGAAATTGAATAAATTCAATTTACATGCCACATTCTCAGTCTTATGTACATGTATGCTTTACCGTTATAAACATTAATTGTTAAGCATGAGGAACATTTATGCTTATAAGTTATATTTAATTACTTGTTAATACTTAATATGTGAATCAGTGTGAGAAATGTACATAAATTTGCTATATTCTTAATTTCATTCGCTAGTTGATGATTGTATTATATTAATTCGGTTGGGTTTCTCTAATAATGTTATATATCATGAGGAACATTTATGCTTATAAGTTATATTTAATTATTTGTTAATACTTAATATGTGTACCAGTGTGAGAAATGTACATAAATTTGCTATATTCTTAATTTCAATCGCTAATTGATGATTGTATTATATTAATTTGGTTGTGTTTCTCTAATAATGTTATATATCATGACTATGTGTACTTTTGCATCATTTTGATATGTTAAAAACCTGTACAAATATTTATTTGCTTTCATGACCATGGCTTTTTAAACAAATACTTCCTCGAAAAACCGGCCAAAAATTTATAGAATAAATTGCAATAATAATAACCAGTTTATAACTTATTACAATTTCCTTTTGCTAGTGATTTTTATAATTCTGTACCATTTCTATCTACAAATTTGTGTTTTGTTTTAAATAGCCGACTTATACCACCAGTATAATAGAAAGTTGACTGTAGTTACCTACTTGAAATTAAATAAATTCCATAAATTCAATTTACATGACACATTTTCAGTCCTATGTACATCTACACTTTACCGTTAAAAACATTAATTGTTAAGCATGAGGAACGTTTATGCTTATTTAATTACTTGATAATACTTAAAATGTGTATCAATGTGAGAAATGTACATAAATTTGTTATATCCTTTATTTCACTCGCTAACTGATAATTTATATATCATGACTACGTCTACTTTTGCATCATTCTGATATGTTAAAAATCTGTACATATATTTATTTGCTTTTCATGACCCTGGCTTCTTAAACAAATACTTTCTCGGAAAACCAGCTAAAAAAAAAAAACAAAAAAAAAGAAAAAAAGAATATATTGCAATAATAATAATATCAGTTTATAACTTATAACAATTCCTTTTGCTAGTGATTTTCATATTTTTGTACCGTCTCGATTCACGAATTATCGTTTTGTTTTAAATAAGCCATTATAATAGTAAGTTGACAAAAAATCACCTCTTGATACCGCTTAGGCCTTGCTCATTCCTTTTGAATGCAGTACACACAATTTGCTTAATCCTAACGGTAGTACCTTATCTATTCTGTCCTTGAGAAGTACAGCTGTCAGCTATCATTCATGGCCTCGGGTTGCTCCGACATTATCCCTTCGCCCATTGGCAAATTTCATTGTGCGGGTGCAGTCGAGCGAATAAATCACGAAAAAGCATGTCTGCAACTATTCCGAATACAGAAATTAAAGCTACCAACTGCAAGTTGCATTATCGCCTTAAACGCACTGTTTTAACCTGCACTTTTTAAATAAACATTTTTCTTTCCTGAAAACTGCTATCGGTAACAGCGCGTGCAAAGTTAAGTGACGTGTGAACAAGACAACCCCGCATAATTAAGGTTAAAGATCACTAATAATATTAGAATCCTCGACAAATTAGGCTACACAATTACGAACCGTTATTTCATTCTCATGCATTGCTCACTATGTATGATAATCTGGTGTTTTTTGTAATTGATTAACTTTTCCCACATTCTCGTAGTCAATATATTTATATATGCTCATTCTGAATACCCCCACCCTCGCTGGATAATATGTGCTGTTGTTGCTAAATTATCGGAAGTCAAAATATTGTTATAAAAATTGTACTTTGTTATATTGCCCTTATTGTATATGTTATATACTTGGGTGAAAATAAAAGTTCTGTTCTGTTCTGTTCTGTTCTGAAACGCGAAAGCCAGCTTGATAAAGATTAATAATCTGCAATTTTGTCGTGTGTGTTACTTTCCCCATCGTAAAACTGTATTCGAATAGTGAATTTTAAAGGGATATTTTCACGTTTTGATAAATTGACAAAATTGAAAAAAAACTTGTTTAAGATTCGCAAATTTTTTATTTAATCGAGACATTTTTTAGGAAACGGTAATACTGAACATTTACCATGGTTTAATATAGCCAGTATATGCATCTTTTGACGATTTTAAAAACTTAAAATTATAAAGCGTTGCAACGCGAAACGATTGAATAATTGTATAGTTCTTTTATTGTCGTTTAATTTTGTGAAACTACGAAGATTGCGTATATAAAGTATAAAATACATCTATCATACATACTTGGCAGGATGGCCGAGCGGTCTTATTTTTTTAACTCCATGACTCCGGGGGTCTCTGCTTCGAGCCCTGCAGAAAGCTACTTTTTTCCCTTTTTTCAATTTTATTCCTGTTTTTTTTTACAGTGTTTACATTTATCAATATAAAGCATTTAATGACAAACTTTAAAACATCCAACATCTGTGAAAAGGCCCCTTTAACGCGAGTGATAAATATAAATATATATATATTCATGGTAAACATTTACCTCTTCAAATTTAAAGCGCAAACGTTCGTGCGAAATTTAAACGAGCCACCGGGTTGTGGCACGCAGTAACTTTTGGTGGCCGTGATATAAAGTAGCATCGCTCTGAAAAAAGGGGGTTTAATACATGTGTCTAAAGTGCCGTCAGAGATTAACCTTTGCGATGCGCACCTGCAGATCAGGGATGACACTTGGCACATGAACTGGATTGTCTCTAAGATAAGACTCATGAACTGGATTGTCTCTAAGATAAGACTTCCTTTACACAAAATTATAATAAAAGTGTGGTCTCCGATTAGCCCTTGCGGACTGCACAGACTATTCTTCGGGACACTTTGCGCACATGCGTAAAGACCGGTTTTTCCACATCGAGGCTAAAAGTATTACTTCTTAAGCCTTTAGCGAAATATTCGTTTGTTTTAGAAACAGGGATCATGACATTTTCACAGCTCACATCACTTGAGAATCGCTATAGCGTTACTAAACGTAACAGTTTCTTAATCTATTCCCAATGACCAATTTGAAAATAGAGACTGTAATATGTATTTATTTAAATAATCATTGACTTTAATATTGTCTAAATTAATTATTTAAGTATATGAAATTATTTAAGTAAAAATGCTTTAATCAGTACTCGAGCTATGGGCCTTCGGTAGCAAACTCTGACGGCTATTTAAGTTAGAGGACGTATTAAGTTGTTCTCTGTGGTCGTAATATACTTTGTTCCCAATAATTGATGAAATGTGTCACAATTGTATGCATACATTTTTTTGTATTTGATGACTTTTTAAAATGTCATTTTACCAATATGGGAATCAGCCTAAAAGATGACGTTGTAAATGTGTCATGCTTACCACACATAATAAAGATTCAGTGAATGTCAATGTCTTTCAAAACATAGGTCCACATAACTATTTCACGTTTACCCTACATATCACATCCACTTGAACCCAGATGTCAGTTTTACAACACACTTCTCCCTTACTGTTATACTTTTTAATGATAATAAAATGATATGCAATGACACTGCCAGTCGCGCTATTGGTCTGAACAGCATTTGATTGCGCCACAAATCTTCAAAAGCTAAATAAATAAATACCATCGAGAGATGAATTAAGCATCATTGTAACACACTCTTAATTATTTATGGGCACATATTTTGGACGTTCTTTAAACACAGACGGTTTGTGCGGATGGTTTTAAATGCCAGCCTTGACCTAATGTCGGCCTTCTTCAAATCTTGAAGCGTTTGAATAAAATATGGCGTTATATTAAAATCATACGTTTATCATATCATTGTGTTCGGTAAACAATACAAACGCTACAGTTATAAAAAGAAATATCTGACATCGCTGTGTTACTGACCTAAATGTGGCATGTGTTCGAATTTGTCTTTAAACCCCTAAACCTTTTCTGGGATTCACCCAGTGCGGGACGTCCCTGTTCATGACGCATTTGATCCATTACTTTTCTTGTTCTTCATATCTCTTCACTATTCTATTAACTTGCAATCTGCTAATTTGTTTTTCCATTAGATGTTTTGTTCATTCTCTCTGTTAAAAAATGCAGACATTTCGTAATACAGTTAACAATTGCGTGGAATATTTCCCGAATAGTACCGTGTTGGAAAAAGCATCTTACGTTTGATGACGTCAAAATTAACGTCATAACAATAAACAATCCAGTATAAATGTGGAAGCGACAATTGGGATTGACTTACACTAAGTGCATAATAATATGTTTGCTCTTGTTTTGTATGCATATGTTTCGGTGTAAAACGTATCTTAAAGGTTAAACAGAACATAATATTCTTAAATTGACATTGGTATTAGTACTTTATTTGTTGTAATAATTATTAAAGTATAACATTTATTTCATTTTATCTAGACTGATCCAGTCTGACACTATTCAAGCTTCAATCGTTACTGCAACACGACTGATACCATTTTATCTAGACTGAACCAGAATGCCGCTATACTGTGCTGTAATTAGTAATGCATTACGACTGATACCCTTTTATCTAGACTGAACCAGAATGTCGCTTTACTGTGCTGTAATGATTAATGCAACACGACTGATACCATTTTATCTAGACTGACCAAGAATGCCGGTATACTGTGCTGTAATGATTACTGCAACACCACTGATACCATTTTATCTAGACTGACCAAGAATGTCGCTATACTGTGCTTTAATGATTGCTGCAACACGACTGGTACCATTTTATCTAGACTGAACCAGAATGCCGCTATACTTACTGTTATGACAAATGCATTACGACTGATACTATTTTATCTAGACTGAACCAGAATGCCGCTTTATTGTGCTGTAATGATTAATGCACCACGACTGATACCATTTTATCTAGACTGAACCAGAATGTCTCTATACTGTGTTGTAATGATTGATGCACCACGACTGATGCTTTTTTTATCTAGACTGAACCAGAATGTCGCTATACTGTGCTGTAATGATTAATCACGGAGCGTATATTGACTCATATATAGTCCGTGGATTAATGCATCACGACTGATACCACTTTATCTATACTGAACCAGAATGCCGCTTTATTGTGCTGTAATGACTAATGCAACACGACCGATACCATTTTATCTAGCCTGACCAAGAATACGGATACACTGTGCTGTAATGATTAATGCACCACGACTGTGAATGCATTTTATCTAGACTGATCCGGACGAACACTCCCCATGATGTGATATTTTCTGCAATACGACTATGATACCCTTTTACCTAGATTGATCTAGATTAGCACTAGTTTGTGTTGTTATATTTACTGCAACGCGATTATGATATCATTTTTTTAAATCACGTATTTCTTTAGTCAACATATGTTGCCGGTTTTATATAAATTAATTGTATTTACATCACGTCTTAATACTTCTTGATGAATTATCTGACGTTGTTTTATCGAAAACGCAAATGTTAAGTAAAATATTAATAGTTGTAAAATAAACAATTATGCTAAACTTAATTGACTCAAACTGAATTTCTTAACTTCGGTGTACTTGAAAGACATGCCTTTATTCATATGGCAGCAAAATACAAAATTTATGAATCTCATATAATACACAAGGAAAAGTACTCATTACTATATATTCGGGAACTTCGTTTGCTCAGTGCAGACATGTACACTGCCTTACATAGTCATGTTTGCTGTCTTACATTTCTTCCTAAATGTTGATTTATGAAATGTTTTGCTTTTGCAACGCGTATACCCTGTAATTTATGACAATGGCATTTTTATGATGCTAAACTTCAGACAGATAATTTAGTGTGAAAACATGTGTCATATATCAACAAAAACGGTACTAGACGTGCAGTTAGCTTCCCTACTTTTTCATGGCCGTGTTCACAATCACACAAACGATTTTATATGGTTTTAAACTGACTATTACAAAATATCACTTAAGTGCATATGTCATATATATTTACTTTTTATTTAGAACTTGTGTTTTTTTAAGTTAACTTCTACTCGTGTTGCGCGGTCAATAAACACTTGCTGAAAATGAATGGCAAAACAAATCCGAGGAAGTTGAATATGAAATGTGGCTTTGGCAGTATATTAAATTTCAAATTATAATATACAGGTTCGTAAGACAAGCAAAACAAAAGATTGAATCATTTAATTTTGGTTTTCTCATCATAACTTGGGTACGCTGTCTAAAGAACGCATAGCTATTTTTCCATATGATACAAATAACGTGCATTGACGCGAGGAAACTTAACCCATTTAAGCTTAGTGGACTCTCCCATACTTCTTAATTGGATCAATTTATTTCCAAAATTAGGGATGTCTAGTATATTTATTTCTATATTTAGAATATAATTACGAAAATTCCTTATGCAAACAGCGTAGACCCAGATGTGACGCCCCATTATGCGGCGTCTCATCTGGGTCTACGCTCTTTGACTAGGCCTTTTTTCTAGACTCTAGGCATAAATGGGTTAATAAACAATATGTGGAGTGTAATTCAAACGCGTAAGATAACTTCAAATGCCTTTCATTTTTACGCTGTCAAAACCGTGTTAATGACGCTGTATTTAAAATTTGTGGTTTTAATTCATGCTTAGAGTGACATTGTACAGGTCAGAAAAGGTTACGCATGCGCAAATTAAATTAATTGTTTAGTCTTTATAAAATATGCAATGTGACCATGGTCAATAAACGACATTAAGTGTTATAGCCTGCATCTCAAAGCCACTCTATAAGGTCAAAAGGCATATGGTTTTCAGTATGTGCACCGTCTATAACCTCTAATAATTTTTATGGAATTCTTAATATCTGTACATCAAACACATATATGGCCTAAAAAACATAGATACGAGGGAAAAGCATTTAAAAGGTCAATAAATATAAGTGCCTAGTATCTCAAGTAAATTGCTGACTAAAAGCATATCTTGAATAATGACATACTACACCCTTTCTATTCATGACTAAAATAAAAATCCTTCCACCCATATAAAAGTACTGCTTGTAAATCTCTTTCATCCCTGTAGCCATGTATGATAAAGTACTCCAAAATCACGGAGTGTATATTGATAGGAGATGAATCGAGAATTTGACCTTTACTGTAGTAAATTCAATCGTATGCAAAAACTTTTCATCCGATTTTATTGGTTTTTACGTTATCTTGTTGCTTATTAATTCCTCTTTTAAAAAATATAACTTTTAGTATATTCCCGTTGTTATTACGGGCAAAAGCCCGCGAAGCGGGAGTTGACCGTTTATTTGTATCACTTTTCTGAAATACAAAGAGACATTACCTTATAGGGATACAAGTCAAATAATTCCTGCCGTCACCTATTTTCGCGATGGAAAATCATAGAGCGCTGGAGCACAAAGATACTTCGACAAACGCTATATGACACGTAGATGCATTCATCATGAAATAATACGGTATGGCAGTAATTATTAAGTAGCGAATCGTACTCTATGTTATTGTATTATATGTTTTTGACCGCCAAAATGCAATTTTTTGTTTTTCTTCCGGTTTGCCTGTTTCCTGGCCTTAAGCCGTAACGGGCAACAAGTCATATTCCACAGACTGGTTACTACAAAACACGATACTTTGGGCAATATATTTTCCCGTAATATAACCCGTCTTAAATGTATAGGAGGTTTTTGTGTGACGTCACAAGAGGGGTTTTCCGTTACTAAAAATAGATTGGCCGTCAACTTCTTGATCGCGGCCAATTATATTGTATCAGAGTAAAGGTCGTCGGAAGACTTAATACTTACAATTTCACAAAACAAAACTATAAATACCCGTATTCTTTTTTAAAATAAGAATTAATAAATGATATTTCAAAAATAATAAAACATATAATAATTTGAATATTATAATAAGTGGTGTGGATGCGATAGTGTTATTTTTCATCCGCGATTGAAATTTAGAGTAAGGGGTGCATTGAATCAGTCATAAAACAAAGCCCTAAAATAGCTCAATACATTTCAATCTTGAAATGTATTTTTAATTTTCTTTTACATTGAATGAATTTTCGTTTCGTTAACATTGAATGAAAATATTAATAAATTTAAGCATTCAATTTGAAAAAACACCTGCATATTTTGCAAATTGAACTGTCTTTGCATATACACGTATATTGAAAACTCGTCAGTAGTGATAATGAGCGATATAAATCTAGCATTTTATGATACCATTAAATTACACATTTAATTTATTTAGCGCAAGTATTTTATATCCCTATAATGAACAATCGCCATTGCTTGTTTTCATGATGATGTTTCGAATACTGCAGTAACGTAAATGTGTACAATATTTTAAATGTATAGTTATTAAACACTTTATTATTATGTTTAAACTGGCTAAATATATACGTTATAGTTCCTAGCTGTTAATCCATTTCGGACAAATGTCTATTTTTAAATATGTTCAAATATTTTATTAAAGCAACTGTTAAGTTTTTTACTAAATATGTCGAGAGATGACATGGAGGTATCATAAATTGTGTTTAATGACCAGACACATGTGGTTTATGCAGAGACCCCATACAGAGTCATACAAGTATAGGTCCCTGGGTTTATGACACACTGTTTTCTTAGTAATTGTCTGGACAGTATCCGATCATATCGATCGAGATAATTGGTTTGTGATAAACAAAGGGGCAATTAAACACTGGGTTAAAATGCTGAAACAAAGAGAGTCAAAATTGGTGTGAACAATTAAATAAAAAACATTAACATTTATCAAGAGGATTTAGTTAATCTGTAACAAGGTAAGTTTTTACAGACAAATAGGTTCAAATCAGTTTCTATATGTTGATTACATCAAATCAATCAATTTGTTTTTTGTTTTCTTCTTTATGTGTGTTCGTTCATTGGATTCAATTTAATCTGAAAGAATTTCAATTTCTGAGTATTTTATGTTCTTCAAAAGGGTCGTGAATATGTTTGTAACCTTATCACGATGCGCTTCATCAATGCAAACAATAGCAGAATGGCCGCGGTTTTGACGGCCAAAATTTGAGCATGCGCAAACGTGACGTCATTATCGGAATCCCCAAAACCTCCTATTGCATAAATCCAGATTTCTTTCGAATCTATTTGCTTCGATTTATTTGATTTCTGATTGTTATTATTATCCTCATAAATCAATAAACGCTTGTTTAAAAATAATGTCATTTAAAATATGTCGGCATCGGTATTCTCGCGGTATTTCAAATGCGCCACCCTACAGTACGTGCTGTTCACATGTCAGAGTTCATGACACAATTTGCATTCGCTCTCAGAAAGGAGTTTTACATGTGATCATTAGCAATAATCTGGTAAGTTGCGGTTGTAATCCTTCAGAAACAAGTTTATTTACAAAATGTATCGATATTGCGATTTAACTGTTTTGTATTTTAGCATAGTTTCAACTTGTTTACACCTTGCTGCATCTCACTTTGCCGAGGTTACATATCACTATATACAGATTAGGCCTAAAACCCCTAAATCTAACACTGTCGGATTTTCGTACCACAATATTCCAGATTGTTCAAAATTAAACAAAAAACTTTACAAAACGACTGCATCATTTATCAACTTTTAAGATTTGTGCTCACCGTTGGTTCTCCATTTTTAGAAGCTGTTCTGCCAAGCACTTGACATCACACAAGCCATTCTATTGAGCAAAACTGACAGTGTTGGTTTCCAGAAATCAACAAAGGAGGGATTCCTGAACTATCAAAGTTTCCATGGAATGAAGTTTTTAGCCATGGTGATCTTGTTAATTGGTTCTGTACGTTTACTTCAATTTCAAAGGAACATATGTGAACTTTCATAGAACTTTGTAGAGTCTATATCTGTCTGTCTGTAAACAAAAATCAGCTGTCACATTATAAAGACGTATGTGCAAACATTGTGAATGGGTTGTTAAATTAACGATTTGAAGGCAATTAACATGTTTTAGAAAAGCGATTGCTCGTATGCAAATTTAGACTATATGTCGACCAGTGTCTGCAACTAAATGTTAAACTTGCAATAAAACAACTTACCACAAGTTGGTAAAAGAACTCCATACGTAGACGTTGTGATCATTTAGTAAACTGTATGTATAATATATTGTTTTGAATAAACTGCATACTGTTCTATATTATTCTTGTTTTTCATAATGCATTGAATGGATTATGATACATAAGGAATTCATTCAACAGTTTTTTCAAAAGATAACATCACTTTGTAACAACATAATACATGTACATAAATATTACTGTAAGTTGATGACAGTGTTAAAGCATTACTGATTGTGTTACTAGTCTTTTATTTGCAAATAAATGATGTGAAGTGTTCACTATTTTTATTATATCGCAATGCATTACCATATAAGTTTTATATATGGACTGAATATACTAACATAATTAAAATGCTTCTTCTAAGCCTAGACAGACTGACATATAAACAAGCAAATTCGTTGAATTGATATCCCCCGCCAAACTAGAGCTTTGTCACAGACGTGACATATACCCCCACATGCTGCATTTACACAGAATGTTTACAAAGGGCCATAAC
This sequence comes from Dreissena polymorpha, assembly GCF_020536995.1. NCBI lineage: Eukaryota > Metazoa > Mollusca > Bivalvia > Myida > Dreissenidae > Dreissena > Dreissena polymorpha. The sequence goes on along the minus strand of NC_068361.1, from coordinate 66,154,729 downwards.
TCCGTGATAAACAGATGGTGTACAATATCATTTGGTGTGCATCATCCTCTTATCCGTATATATATATACTCATACCAAGTTTCAATGAAATCCACCAAAGCACTTCCAAGATATGCCTCCGGACACAAAAGTGCCGGAGGGACTAACAATGCCAAAACAATATCCCTTCACATTTGGAGGGGGACTATAAGCTCATATGATTACTGAAATATATGTGTGTGTTGTTTGTGTTAAAAGAATATATAAATTTAAAAAATAAATATGGATGATATAACCGGATGTTTGTTTGCATTCAAATATTTACCATACAGCTACAAACTTAGTGAATGCAATTTAGACTGTGATTTTTGAATTACTACAAAATGGCTCGTTTTTAGCGGAAACCTTATTTAAACTATGCGACAATAGTTTGAAAAAAAAACACTGTAACCTTGGGAGATACCGGTATTAATGAAATATTTCAATTGCAAAAAAAAAATAATTAAGATATCCTACATTTCACATAATTATACATTGATAATCCTGTCAATAAAAATTGATCTGACAAATTACATTATTTTGATGATGTTAAATCAGTTTATGATTGAATCAACAGCTTACTTTGACTTGAGACATGAGATGGAATAACATGTTTCCTGGGTAGGATCAGTACTTGGCATCTTAAGGGTTATCTAAAGAACACTTCCACTAAAGGGATCAATGCCGAGACCCCCAAGTCACTAAGCGGACACCATATCTACTACGCCGCAGCCACCGAACCTGCTTTAAATTCCAGAGGCTGAAAAAGCACACAATTATGAGATGCTAAATGTTAAAGCTTGGCAGATGCTTTTTTCATCAAGCAAAACATATGATTTATTTTGGCTGATTTACTTTATAATTGAAACAATTATAATGTTTTGTACACAATAATGTCCAAATATTTATTACGATACGTGGTTATCAAATAAGCTTTTGCCCGTAAATTAGGTAGCACCTATTATCATATTAATGGATTTATAGCGAGTTAAACACAAGAAAAACACATTTTATGTTTTACCACCGCGCGTTTTACCGTGTTGTCGCTATCGATCTTGTACAGCGAAGCGCCGAGGTTATACATTTTGATGTACCCACTCACGTCTTTTGTTAAATTATAGTTTCATTTCTCGGCCGATTTTGACAAATTATATATCATTAGAAAGATTACGTTACGTAGAAAACAGATATATAAATATATATTAAGTTTTTCTTCTGATTTCGACAGCCCGGCGAGTTATAACTAGTTGTAATCTAGAGTCCGTGCCCAAATCTAATTTTCTAATAACTGTGAATAAGAGTATTCGCTTATCTCATTTTTTTACAACCGTGTATTTCTAAAGTAGGTGGTTGACTTGAAACTAGGTATGTTTGACCTGAAACTGGGTAAAAGTCCTTCAATAACAACATAAGGGGTGTTGCGGCAGTTTATTTAACCGAGGATATATTTATATCAACACCGATGATGCTATTATCACAACTCAATATTGTTGTTATCAGTTTCATCAGAAATTACCGAGTTGGTTCATAATACAATTGTCAGTGGTTCGATCCCAGGTGGGGTTAAAAAAATCTTTCTTTAATTTCATTATTTTTTTATACTGGAGCTCGTTAGTCCTGTTGTTTACATTGATCAATTTAAAGCATTTAATTAAAAAAATTAAAAACATGCCGTACTCTGTGAACAAGTACATGTTACTTATTCATGATTAAGGTGGAATTTGATACTGAATGGTCTTATGTTTGTGATTAAATATCGTTTTTAATTAATGTCTTTTGGTAAGCTGTTGTGATCCCATTTAATATTGTAAACAATTTATAATGTTTATGCATTTTTCTAACAATCTATGTACCGGTACTTGGGTATTGCCTTTTTGCTGTATTATGAAATTTGACCTAGACGGTAGGGATTGTTAAAACAAAAAATCTCTGTTAAAAGTACGGTGACCCCCCTTTTTTATTTGTGATTTATTATACACAAACGTAGATGAACATATTTGAGCAGTTTCGCAGAATTCTATTTGACAGAAAAAAATTAAATTCCATTTATGAGGTTCCAATTTTAAAAAAAAATGATGTTTTTTTGGGTGACATAAAAATTATAAAAAATTAATTTCTTAAAATTTAACTTGTGTGCTCCACTTTTTTTAGTGTGTGGTTTACATGTTAACTACCGCGGTTGTGTAATGTAGCTTTTTATGGGGTATGGGTCATATACATGATGATTAAACTTCGGCTTCAATAAAAGCGCATGCTCGGTTCCCAACGTTTGTTCAGAGATTTATACATACAGTTGTTTGTATAGGTTCCTGTGTTGGTATACTTAAAATCTTGCTGGCGATTGATTGCCCCAGTCAGCATTATGTCGGCCAATGTATGGTGCATCTTTTTTAATTGTATATTTGTAAAGAAATAAGCTCGCAATGCTTCAAGTGAAACAAATATTCTGTTATGTAGAAAGCTTTTCAACAATTTGCTCGACTGTGTTATTTACACTTACGTCATACGCACTGGTTGGTGTGACACGGTGACACTGACCATTTGGGTTGCGTAATCGCCGCTTGTTATCTTGAGATTATGACACATCTTTACACATTATTGTTACAAACTTGCCATGTGTTGATCCAAGATTATGACCTAATAATTGATATGGCCAAGGAACAACTTTGTTTGTCATCACCTCTGAAAACAATTGTCGTAATTGCATTTTGTAAACATTTAAGCTAAAATTAATCAAACAAAAGACACTAATGTATCAATTATCATAACTATTTTATTTATCATTTTTTCCGGAAGTAAAATATGTCTTTACATATTGACTATACACGTTCAATGACCGTTATGCAACCGGTAATAACAACAATCAACATATTGCGAGCCTTCTTTCGATACATCGACTATTTTTCGTCGCGATAAACGCTAAATAGGGTATGTGACACTCGTCGGTTGGTGCGCTATAGAATCAAAATATTAATTAACAAAAGATTTAAGTTCAAATATCCATAGCTCTAATTCTATTTAAATTAAATTTGATTCGTAGAATTAAAAAGCAATGTCCTGGTAATTTGCATGTAATCAATTGTTAATCATTTTTGTAATCCTGAAATGTTACTTTTAGGCAAACGGGCAGATCGTCGGCTTTAGTGCGCGACACCACCTTGAAACAAATTAATGTCTCCTTTGAAGGTGGATTCGCGAACTGACGCAGACTATCTACTTGTTTGACTGAAGCTGACCATCTACCCATTTGACTGAAGCCTAGTATATAGCCGTTTAACTGAACCTTACCATCTACCAGTTAGATTGAAGCGGACTTCTTCCCGTTTGACTGAAGCAGACTTTTCTGCCCTTTTGACTTAAGATGACTATCTACCCGTTACACTGGAGATGGCCACCAACCTGTTTGGCTGGTCTGACCATCTACCCGTTTTACAGCTCACCATACTCGTTTGACTGAAGCTCGCTATTTAGCGGTTTAATTAAAGCTGACCATCTACCAGTAAGACTGAAACTGATTATCTTCCAGTTTGACTGAAGCCGACTATCTCCCCTTTTGACTTAAGCTGACCATCCTCCCGTTAAACTGAATCTGACTATCTACCCGTTAGACTGAAGCTGACAATCTACCCGTTATACTGAAGCTGACCATCTACCCATTTGAATGAAGCTGACCATCTTCCCTTTTGACTTAAGCTGACCATCTACCTGTTAGACTGGAGCTGACCATCTACCCCTTTGACTGAAGCTTTCCATCAATCCGTTTGACTGAATCTGACCATCTACCCGTTATACTGAAGCTGACCATCTACCCGTTAGACTGAAGCTGACCACCTACCCGTTAGACTAAAGCTGACTACTATTCGTTTGAATGAAGCTGACCATCTACCCGTTAGACTGAAGCTGACCATCTACCCGTTAGACTGCAGCTGACAATCTACCCGTTTGACTGAAGCTGACCATCTACCCGTGACTGAAGCTGACTATCTACCCGTTAAACTGAAGCTGACCATCCACTCGTTACACTTAATCTTACCATCTACCCGTTAGACTGAAGCTGACTATCTACCCGTTAGACTGAAGCTGACCATCTGCCCGTTTGAATGAATCTGACCATCCACCCGTTAGACTGAAGCTTACCATCTACCCGTTTGACTGAAGCTGACCATCTACCCGTTAGACTGAAGCTGACTATCTAACCGTCAAACTGAAGCTGACCATCTACATGTTTAACTGAAGCTGACCATCTACCCGTTAGACTGAAGCTGACCATCTTCCCGTTAGACTGAAGCAGACTATCTACCCGTTAGACTGAAGCTGACCATCTACATGCTAGACTGAGGCTAATCATCTTCCCTTTTGACCGAAGCTGACTAACTTCCCTTTTGACTTAAGCTGACCATCTACCCGTTAGACTGGAGCTGACTATCATACCTTTGACTGAAGCTTACCATCAATCCGTTCGACTGAAGCTAACCATCTACCCGTTAGACTGAAGCTGACCATCTACCGTTTGCCTGAAGCTAACCATCTACCCGTTTGACCGAAACACACCATCAACCTGTTTGACCGAAATACACCATCTACCCGTTTGACCGAAACACACCATCTACCCGTTTGACTGAAGCTAACCATGTACCCGTTTGACCGAAACAAACCATCAACCCGTTTGACTGAATCAGACCATCTACCCGTTTGAGGGAAGCAGACCATCCACCCGTTTGATTGAATCTGACCAGCACCCATTTGATTGAAGATGAACATATACCCGTTTGAATGAAGCTGACCATATACCCGTTTTAACTGAATAAGACGATCTACTCGTTTGCGAACAAATTTATTTAATAGTGATAGGTCATTGTCGTCTCAGATACTACTGATAAGCACCCCGGCTTTTTAGTAGACTTCATTGAATCCGGGTGCGGAAACTACGCTTAAAAGACCCCGATCATTCTCCGGGGAACTTTGAAGTATATTGCCCATACCCTGGGTACTTTGTAGTAAACTAGTACTTTAAAGTACCTCGGTACTTTTGAGTATTCTACAATGTTCCCCGGATACGAAAATACGCTTTAAGGCACTCGACCATACTCCGGAGGAACGTTCTAGTATATATTCTGTAACCCGGATACATTTAAGTAGTACCCGAGCCGTCAATGACCAATCGAGCGCCCGTGGTGAGAAGATACCGTGAGGAAAAGGGATGGCAGGTCGTAGATGAGATATAAATAGAAAGTGTACATACAGCCAGGGACCTATACAAACAAAGGGATGAGAAACTCACTGAACCGAAGAACGAGCTAACGCGTTGTTACGCAAAAGGGAAACGAGACTTGCGACCCAACGAGACTTCGCGCGACAAGGCAAATTTTCACAGCCGCCATTTTGACAAAGCGAGACCGTGACAAAGCAATCGAGACAGAATAAGATAACAAATTAACCAAGTGTTGCCAACACAGAAGTATTCATTGCAAAGGTTTGTTGAGTTTGATACATCTTATTGTTTCATTTGTTTTCGACTATGCTTTGTATTTACTTATAAAACAACGGTGGGTATTTTCACCAAATCATGCGTATCATTGTTTACACTTCCATAATCCGAGAAACGTGTGTCGTGGCTTTTTTCAAAAGGCTTGGTCAAATAAAGCTATATACTATTCATGTTGGTATTCTTACAAACGTTACATTTCAACGCATTGTGTGATGCTAATTTTATTTGTATTATTAGCAAATTCATGATTTTGAATGAGCACAAAGGCAATACAATTTTAGTCATTTTTTTATATTTTACCACTTTCAGTTTCATCAACATATGCCGTGGCTCTTTTTGAAAGGCTCAGTCAATACTAGCCCTATATATCACTGGGGGCTGACGAGGTCAAAGCGTAGTCCGTTTCGCTACGACGTCGGGTATATGTTTTACTACGAAAACATGGTGTAAATACACTACTTAATCAGGCGAGTTTCATATTATCTGGTGTTTATGGATTAGAGAACGGAACATCCAGTAATGGTAGGTACTTATTTTCAATAACAAACTAATAACAAATGCGCGTAGTTGCAACCTTTAAGTTTATTTTGAGCTAAAATCGAATTATTTTGATTTGAAGCAATGCATAAGGTGGTTATTCTGTTAAAATAGCCAATTACGGTAACTTAAATTAAATAAAACTATATTTTACTTTGATTCAGAGTACATTACACATTTTAAAGTACAAAACAGGTTACGAACATATATTTTAATTATTCAAATGCTTTGTTTCGAAGGAAATTACAAGTCGCTTTATGTAAAGGTTTCGCACAGAGTATGTATTGGTTGCGCAACGAAGTACAAATATAATGTATAGGTTGCTCAACGAAGTTTCTGTATCCATTTCAGGACATATCACATGCAGTTTGCAGTTACTGCAGACTGCCATTTCCCAGTGCAAAAGATGCCGTGCTTCACTGTGCGCATGAACATCCAAACGAAAAGGTTGAACCCGGTGAAAGCCTGCAGAGTCCCGGCAGAGCCCCGGTAAACCGTCACTACGCCGGCACTCATCGGGGTTATACCGGCATCAGACCCCGGCAGAGCTGCGGCAACGCCCCGGTTTAACCGGGGACAACCGGGGCTCCACCGGGAAAGTATTCAAATGTTAAATACCTCCGGGATGAACCAGGAGTTACCGGGAAGGACCGGCAATAACCAGCTTGGCATTGGAAACAACCGGGACTGCACCGGGAACAACCGGGACGGTACCGTCAGAGCACCGGTTTACTTATGTAACGTAGCTATAAAGGAACTCTGCCGGCATTCACCGGGGCTCCACCGGGGCGTTGCCGTAGCTCTGCCGGGGTGTGTTTGGGCCCCGGTGGAGCTAAGGTGCCGTCCCGGTTGTTCCCGGTACAGTCCCGGTTGTTCCAGGTGCCACGCAGGTCGTTGCCGGTCCTACCTTGTGACTCCCGGTTCATCCCGGAGGTATTAAATATTTTAATACTTTCCCGGTGGAGCCCCGGTCGTCCACGGTTCATCCCGGTGGAGCACCGGTTCATCCCGGTAGGGCCCCGGTTCATCCCGGTATATGCCTGATCACGCACTGGGGCTCCGCCGGCATCATAGTGAGACTGGGCCTTAACCGCATTGTAACACGAGGTAAATTTACCGGCCGTCATGTACGAAGTTAACAATAACCTGTGACAGAAACCCACTGCCACACCTTTACAACAATATATTGATTATGCAATTGCGAATTTGTGCCGTTGGGGTCCTACTTTCCACACCTTACGGCTGTTACAGGTGTGGATTTTACAGGTACAATCATGTATACGAACATGAAATTCACCTCAAAATTAGTTGACGATAACCGATTTTCAAGAAAATCGCTTTGATATATACAATGTAAAAATCAAAATCCGTATGAGATAAATAATGATCGAAGTTGGGACATGGGATTTACTTTGACATAAGCAGAGATAAGCGAGTTGGGGATAACGAGAATCGAATGTCATTTGATAAAGAGTACCGTATGCTGAAAACCTATCGTCGGTCTCTATCAAAATGAACGTTTAAGGGATTGTCAAAAGGTAAAGATGCGTCATTTTTATTGAGACCGACGACATTAGGTTCTCGACTCTCAACTGTCATCTTATATATGGATTTTCGATTTTAATCGTTTCCTTTGGCCTAGTCGCGAATGTAATTAGATCATAATAATGTGCATTACCATGTCGACTGTGCGCTTCGGATCATGTTGTGCCGTTGTTACTACCTCTGTCTCAAAGGAAATATCCAGCCACTCCATGACTCTGTATTAAAAACTTTTTTTTTATTTATTTTGCCTTTGAGAGATAACCAATACGTCTTCTGTGAGAAACGCATGCACGCTAAAGCGTTGTCGTAGCGAGGCATATACGTATACTGTCAGAGACATGATCATGCCTTATAATAATAATTAGCCTTTATTTCTGATAACTGGGTCACCCTACACATTTCTAAACACACCAGTGGCTTAACAATACATAGATCAATATGGAAATTGTAAAATTGTGTCAATTAAACACAGTTGTAAACCTTAATTGCATTTTTTAAAGTGAAACTTGACTTCGGTTTGATAAATCAGCGGTATATTTCATGTTAAACCGCATAAACCAGACACATCTTGGATTATAATTTGATGTAACAGACCTATGAAATGACATTGTGCTTAAATTCAGAGTTTTGTTATTACAAAATCATAATCTTACATGTTTTAAACACAATGTTCGACTAATCCGTTCTCGATGTCATGTGTATTTAAACAATGTTTTCGTAGTAAAACATATACTCGACGTCGTAGCGAAACGGACTACGCTTTGACCTCGTCAGCCCCAGTGATATATATCATGTTGGTATCTTTACAAACGTTACATTTCAATGCATTGTGTGGTGCAAATTTTATTTGTGTTCTTTGCAAATTCATGATTTTGAATGAGCACAAAAGCAATACAATTTTAGTCATTTTTTTTATTTTTTTACCACTATCAGTTTCATCAACATATGTCGTGGTTCTTTTTGAAAGGCTCAGTCAATACTAGCCCTATATATATCATGTTGGTATCTTTACAAACGTTGCATTTCAATGCATTGTGTGGTGCAAATTTAATTTGCATTATTTGCAAAGGCATAATTTTGTATTAGCTCAAAGATTATACAATTTTAGCCATTTTTTTATTTTGTAATCACTATCAGTTTGATCAACATATGTCGTGGCTCTTTTCGAAAGTCTCAGTCAATACTAGCCCTATATTAATCTTATGGGTATCTTTACAAACATTACATTTCAACGCACTGTGTGATGCTAATTTTATTTGTATTATTTGCAAATTCATGATTTTTAATGAGCACAAAAGCAATACAATTTTAGTCATTTTTTTATTTTTTTTTACAATTTCAGTTTGATCAACATATGTCGTGGCTCTTTTCTAAAGGCTCAGTCAATACTAGCCCTATAGTTATCATGTTTGTATCTTTACAAACGTTACATTTCAATGCATTGTGTGGTGCAAATGTAATTTGCATTGTTTGCAAAATCATAATTTTGTATTAGCTCAAAGATTATATAATCACTATCAATTTAATCAAATATGTCGCAGCATTTTAAGAAAGGCTCAGTCAATACTAGCCCTATAATAATAATGATGTTATCTTTACAAACGTTGCATTTCAATCTATTGTGTGGTGCAAATTTCATTCGCATTATTTGAAAAATCATAGTTTTGTATAAGCTCAAAAACAATACAATTTTAGTCATTTTTTTTATTTTATAACCACTATTTATTTGATCAACATATTTTGCAGCATTTTTGGAAAGGCTCAGTCAATACTAGCCCTTTATTAATCTTGTTGGTTTAAATTCATATTGTTTTATATTTTCAGTGTGCTGAAAAGAGCAAAAAAGGGTCTCTTGCTCTTTAGACGGAAAGTTTGACCCCGCAAAGGAAAATGTCATGACGCCAGCGAAACTTGAGCGTACAAACCCAGGTCATTTCCACATTAAGAACTTTTAATGGTTGAAAAACATTATGGACTTTAAATAGTGCTAACATACATGTGTGTTCACAGCTATGCCAAGGATACTGATACTGTCTGATTCAACTGGGAAATTGGATTCCTTTCTTTTCCTAGGACGTACCTTGACCATCCCAGCACTAAGATGATGTTACTATATTCATGTCTACTATATAAAGCAGTGGCGACAACAAACTCCACAAACCTTCAGACTTGCCGAAGACAAAAGAAAATTCAGTATGAATCATTATTGAATTAGTTTAAAATATTCAATTGATTAAATTAAACTGTTGCATTTTTTCATAAATGAACACATTCTAGCAGTGAATATCTCTGCTTAACTAAAAGTGACTGTTAGATCTTTGATCATGTTAATCAAAAATGTGTTCCCAAAACTCATTATAAATATAAAATTTTCAAACTTGTTTAAACAAGATAATTTGGTATTTAATTTTAGTAAGCTTTTTGTATTGCTGTAGGCTTCGAATAAATCTTCTGCATTACCATGTGAGGAGGAATCTCAATCTTTTGTTGTTGAAATAATAAATAGAAATTTGTTAGTATTATTATTAAATTTTGTTGTTCTATTTCACATTGCAAATGGTTACTTGTGCAAAATCTTTTACAAACATGTGATTTTTTTACATGCTATTGAGTTTTTAAAATATTTTCTTTAACTGAATGCTCATTACACTTAGTAACATGAATGTATTGTTACACATACTCTTAAATAATACCAAGATTACCTATCATGCATGAACTAATGTGTATGTTTCAGTGATTAACTGATTTATACTGAGAATTAAAATATAAACGACTTTTATGAATTGCCTTGCCTTCAAATTCTGTTGATTTTTGTTCAATACTTGAACACGAAATCACGAAAAGACTTTCAGTACTACTATGGATATCATGTTCAAAAGGAGTCCAACAGAATAATATAATTTGTTTGTATAGGTCCCTGATACAGCATGGATTGACAGGGTTTTTTTACGGGTCAAAATGCGTAACTCGGCGACGTTATTTAATAAAACAAATCAATATGGCGTCGATTTTAGCTATCAAAATTTAACAAATGATTTTAGGCTTAAGAGATCCAATAAAATGTCCCTTTAATCGACCATGCAGAGAATGTTACATGCTAACAATAACAGCTAATATAGCAAGTTCAATAACATTTATGCTTTGTGTCAATTAAATTACAACTTGTTTCGTAAAATATATGTTTTTTGTGTAAATAACACAAATACTAACATGAATGTCGTTTAGTATCGTTGACAAACACACCATCAGCTTGCGTATGTGACTGAAGCCGCTGGATGGCATTTTTTTTAAATCAGAGTTTATTTACAGGTCCTACCGGCCTCTTCACGAGGTCTTTGAGGTCCGACCTGTCTGCTGGATGGCATCTATATAACCAGCCAATATATACACCAGTTCATGTGTAGTGATGCACAGGTGTTACAGTGATGTACAATGAAACCAAACAATCTGGTCAAAACTGGATAATGAATGTCGGATTAAACAGACAATTAAAGTGGGAGAAAAAAAGGGTAAAATACTAGCTTGTACCTGATTTTATCTCAGCAAATTCTCGATTAAAACATGTAACATTGTATTTGGGGATTATGCGCGTCACATTTTTGGGAGCCATAACCATAGCCGATTTGCGATATATAGGACAACGCAATATAACGGGACAGTCACCTCATGTACGTCGATAATCAAAACTGTGTAGGATAATTCAAACTGAAGGAAAAATCGCGACGGAAATAAAGACTCGAGTCATTTATTTATAAGAACACGTCTATTTAAGGTAAGTTGTGACATAACAAACGTTTTTTTTTTTATAAAATGTTAATTTCCGGATACAATGCGCTAAAAACAATATAACAATTTAAAACAATAACATCGAAATAAAATTAATATTTTTGAAAATCTGGAAAAAGTTAATGAAATTGTCGAAAGTTTTTGGCCAAAAACAATTATAATCGAATATTTTTTTATGTTTTAATGCTTGGACTTATGTATTAACCTTTCATATATGTATTTAAAAATTTGATTGGCTTAAATGCTCGAAATTGCAATATATTCGTATTTGTTTGGGACAAGAATAAACAAATTGGATAATGACCTAACTAGAGTATGGATAATTCAAACTAACATTAGGAAGTCGATGGATAATGACCAAACTGCAAGATGTCTTTATGAAAAGCTCTATGTAAAATAAAGACTCTTGTAAAATATTTCGAGATTTATTTTATTGCTGACAACAAAAACATTGTAGCACATTGTCAAACAATTTTCATAAAAATGTTTGTTTTTTCTGTTCATGTAAAACAGAAGATAATTGAAAACTACAGATGTTTTTATTGTACAGAGTTCTTTGAATGCCTGAAAGAAATACTAATCCATAACACAACTAACCATTACGTAGAAAAATTAAAAATTAGAGAACTTACCCTAGATGAAACAACCGGCAAATTTGTCACCAGTTTAAAAGAGCAAATCGACGGTATTTCCCTATATAATGAAATATCAAATATTCACAATAACAAAAAGTCCAAATTGTATTACCATAAAATCGGAAGGAATAATACGTAATTGATGAAATCGGAAAGAAAAATAGTTAAAAGTCCACACGTATTTTTCCCACCAAGGTTTCAACAGGGTTCACAGTCATTCCATATAGAACTCGCAAGCTTTCTATGCTTCAATACCGTTAAAAGTCGTTTATCGTAAGTGAGCATGCGCATAACGGGGTTCTGAACAATTAACTAGTAAATATTTTACTACTACTTCAATTTTCCCGCGTCGTCGAAAAGGGTCACGGGGAAAACTTTTTATTATTATTAAAATACATCATTTACAGAAGATTTTTAATATCTATGTCTGTGTATTTAGAAATCATTTAAAAAAATTCTTTTCA